>NW_015637156.1:806196-829907 GCF_001515625.1 Sinocyclocheilus rhinocerous
AACATACAATATATATATATATATATATATATATATATATATATACACACAAATATTTTATATGGCATGATTTATCAAGTTAAAAATAATTTTAATAACTTTATTGTGCTTTTCAATGTAATATTAATTCATCTCAGTCTATGATTTTAGATACATGTTTGTTTATGTTTGTACTGTGTTGGGTCACCACATTAATGTCTTACAGAATGAAATGAGTGAAAGGCAACAAACGTGGCTTTCATCCAAAAACTGCATCTCCTCTATTCCACACTACATTTCATTGGCTACAGCAAATACACATGTGCCATCTCTTTATGAGTTCTTTATGAAAACCAAAACTTTTAAATGCTTTATCAAGGCATGGCTGTCCAAATCAGTTATAAGTTAACCAAATAAACAGTTCATCAGTGATGATGATGATTGATTTATTATTCTGATGCTATGTTAATTTAACATTTAATAATTCTAGGGAGAAGAGAACAAAGAAAAAAAAATCTCTCTCTCTCCCTCTATATATACAGTATATATATATATATATATATATATATATATAGACACATATCAAGGCATGGCTGTCCAAATCAGTTATAAGTTAACCAAATAAACAGTGACAATTAGATTAATAATGCATATTGTTTTTGAATGTTTCGGCTTTGAGTGATGTTTGGGAGGATGGTAATTTATTGAAAGTAAATTCATGTAATTGTGCTGGAAAGCTTGATGAGGCAAAAGAAGGTGTCAGCATGGTTTCCATCACCATGAGAAGAAAAAAATCATTAAAGAGTGAAACGAATGCACTTCAAAGCATTGCAGAGAACAAACATTTATGAATGTGTATCATTTAGAGAGAGAGAGAGAGTTAGGATTCACAGGACTTGCATGAATGGAACATCACAAATCAGCTTTGTTGTGTTTTATTTTTGATATTTGTGTCTAACGGGACGTAAACAACTATTTTGTTTATCAAAACAATGCGAATTTAATTCTCAAAACAAGAAAAAGAATAGCTACATTTATTTGTCAGCGTTTGGAAATATTGACTGAATTGGAGGCTGCATGAATATACAAAATGCTAGACATTTGTATTTATTTTTCAGCCTTCTAATGAAGTTGTAACGTGGACTATTGTAATATCAAAGCGCGATGGGCTCGTGGGCGTGATCTAATTAGAGATAATGGAGCCAGATGGGCAAGACTTGACATCGCGTTGGTTTCATACTGATTACTTTGTCACATAATATTTGTTTTCGACATGACTTACTTTGTTTAAAAGTAGACATGTCAAGCTTTCTATAGATATATCTCTCATGTGTGTGTGTCAAATATTCGCTGAGTTTCAGTTCATTTTAGTGACGCGTTTCAAACAGATATGCGCGGAGAATGAGATGGCTGAAAGCACACCCTGTTTATTTTCTTTATTTTACAAAAGCACAATGTTTTGTTGCTATTGTGAGTGTACGCAAATAAAAGTAGACCCTTTACAGATTTAAAAGCTGTATTACTCATATGTACGATCAATTATGACGGAGCATTTTAAGTTATTTTCGCTGTTATCATTAAAATCGGCAAGTGGTGTCGCCGGCACCACCGTCGACCCCAGGAGGTTAAATATTTTGAACATGGTCTTGATACTGACACTGATACTGTTGAAATACTGTACATGACAAACGTATTGTTATTTGAAATATATACTGAAAAATGAAGTGGAGTTTATCCATTTTGCACTATGAACAGTTATGCACGTGTCTCACTTTGTTGGAACTGTTTGTTGCACATTTTTAAAGGATTTTTCTCTTCAAAAATGAAAATTCTGTCATAATTTACACACCTTTATATTGTTTGGAGAGGTTTAACAAATCAAAAAAATTATGATCTGTTCTTTGGACAGTTACATGGCTTTAGAAGACTTTGAATACAGTGCATTAACCGTTTCTACTATACTGAAAAAATATTGTAAATAAAAGATTATTGGACTACGTTTTACAAGAAAATACTATTTCAGTCTTTGTACTTGCCGTTTCTTCTTAATTATTTTTGACTAGATTTACTAGCAATTTCTGAGTAAATACTTGAGTAAATACAGTACTACAGCATTTCTTTTCAATGTATGATATTTTTCTTGTGGTCATTTTGAATAGCCTACTATAAATATTTATACCAAACATCTCTTTTGTTTTGTTAGTTTCATTATATCCATGAATAAATATTCAGCTTTGTTTTTGAGTTATGACTGTGAAATAATCAGTACTTAATAATTCTTTTCAAAACACCTTTTATGGTGTTATTTGAATTCAATTTTCAGGGTCAGTCAGTTTTTGCCTGCAGAACCCCACCCCAAAACGGCACATAAAACAAACTGAATCGTGATTGGTCGCCTTCCATGTCTCTTACAAGTCTGGCTCTGCGAGACTACAGGAGAGATGGGCCGGCCTCCTCCTCACCGCAGACCTCAATCGATGCGTCCAGTGGCAGGGACGGCTCCGCGCCTCTTTACGGCCTGCTCCCAGGGCACTTTTTAAGCCACCACCACGGGCAGCAGCTTTCAGCGGTTCCACACCAAAACCACTATTTACTGTAATGAAATCAGAGCGGGACTCTATGGATCGTCTGGACCTTCCTGCCTCGTCTGATTCAGCAGTCTCCTGTTCTCCTTTCTTTATCTTCTATCTCTCAGGCCACGTTCGCAACCAATAGCGTCCCATCAAAGTAAATTCGCTTTGATCCGTGATTAAAGGGGCACGTGTAGCGAGCTGCCGGGCCTCCGCCGGCTCCATTCATGAAACGCAGTGTGTCGCTTTGACTGACAGCTCTCCTGCCAGGAGCTTCTGATCGGCGTCTGATGAGACAGGACATTGATTGACAGTTTGCGAGGTTGCTCCTTGTGTGACTGCCTATAACGTTTCACTTCCTTGTTCCCCTTCTCTCTCTCTCTGCCTTTCTTTCTCACTTCCTGTCTCTCTGCTGTCAGAAACGTCATTCGTCTGTCAGCTTGGCTTTTCCTGGCAGTAAATGGAGTTGTGAACGTCTTTTTTTGAGGGTGGCTCAGTGAAAGCAACATTAAATACGGACAAATCTGCAAACAAACTGCTGCAAGGAATCGGCTGTTTTCCTTCCCTCTCTCTCCTTTCTTCCTGAGCCTTTCAAAATTAATGTTTTTAAGAAAAGTGTCATGCTGAATGTGACAATTGACTCGGAGTAATAATAAAAGGCACCATATGGTCTATGTTTGATAAACATGCATTATTAAGTTGATTGCCTGTGTCAGACATTAATTTACATTTGTTGTATTAAAAAAGGAATTACCCTCGGTTAGATCAAAGCTGCGAGATTAACTGAGGTGCTCTATAATTGTGCTCTGATTTTGCTTGGTTAAGGAGATCGGAGCTGTGATCCAGGTGTAAAAGTGACTCATAAAAGCCTGTTTACACCAAATCTGACGTTTTAGCTTTAAAACATGTACTACGAGTTTTTCGATTGAAGCAGTGCCTCTTAATAAACTCATAATTATTGTGAAACAGTGAATGCTATGACATTTTGTGTTTTTCAGATAATGAAAAACGTATTCAGAAATGTTTAATTTATTTAGCCAATAAAGTTGGCTATTACCAAAGTATTACCAAAAAGGTAATATTTGATACTTTTTCATCATCTAGTTGCATTAAACTTAATAGGTGTGAAAAATGATGTTTAGTCTTTAAAGTCCTGCTGTAGCTCTCAAATATCATTCATGCTTACAAACAAGTGAAGATGTGAAGATGTTTGGCACCTGGTTTGCTTTACAGCTATCATACGGTTCTAGAAGTCTTGTAATATAGTGCACAAGTCATGTATTAATTTTATTAATAATTATTATATTAATACTTTATTTGATTTTCTGTCCTTTTTGGGGTATCCAAAGTCAGTATATAATTTTGTTGAATATAAAAGTGTGAATATCCTTCAGAAACATCTAATTTTGTTTACGCAATTAAGAAAGTACTACAGATTTGGAATGGTATCAAATTAAGTGATAAATGATAGATATTTCATTTTAGGATTAGTTCTTTCTTTATCAGAATATTAACAATTAATTCAGTAATTCTAATGTTTTCACTCAACTTTTGGTTGAGTCAGTGTCCACATTGTGTATATATCGTTCAAAAGTTTGGGGGCAGTAAGATTTTTTAAAATGTTTTTGAAAGAACTCTATATGTTTACCAAGGCTGCATGTATTTGATCAAAAAATACAGTAAATAATTACTAATAAATAATTAATAATTAATACAGTAGTAATTTTGTGAAATATTATTGCAATTTAAAACAAATTATTTCTATCTGAATATATTTTATAATGTAATTTATTCCTGTGATGTCAAAGCTGAATTTTCAGCAGCCATAATTGATCCTACAGAAATCATTTTAATATACCGATGTCTAATGCTCTTAATATTTTTGTGGGAACTGTGATAGTATTTTCTCAGGATTCTTTGATGAATAGAAAGTTCAAAAGAACAGCTTATTATAAGTAGAAATATTTTGTAACATTATAAATGACTTTTTTGTTACATTTGATTAAATTTATGTATCTTTGCTGAGTAAAAAAAATAAAAAATTACTGACCCCAAACATTTAGTTTTACATTTAATAAGGAACATAGCCTTAAGAATGACCTCAGACATTAGAAGATGTGTATTTGTAACATACATATTGTAAAACAACATACTGTAGGATATTTATTACAAGTGAAACAAATGATTGCTGGGAATATCATATGAAAAGATGAATGGTTTTGCAAGTGTTGTAACATGCGTTTGTGTGCGTGTGTCAGTCTTTTCGGAAACCAGACACTGGGCACCACATGGCTTCCCCGACAGTCATCAGAGTTAGATGAGGCCAATTCATCACCAGTCTCCGTGAGTGAGTGTGTGTGTGTGTTTCGGTATGTGGTACATCATTACGAAAGTGATGGAATAAGCCTCTAGCACACAACAAACTTCCTAGCACCCAATCCAATCTGAACCCTTTCCTCTGGACCAGTCTGGAACAAACTTGCTGGATTTCAGTCAAATAATGCCATTATGCAGGAAAATGTCATATATTTTCTCTTGTTTCCCTCAAATGCAGGAAAATGTTCTGGAAAAGTCATTTTCCCAAGAGCTGTAACCGTCAGCTAATGATGCTGTCGTTGAAAGCCTCTCTCTGTCTCTCTTACTCATCTGCTCGTGAACACGCTCGTACACACAAATATGGCACGGAGCCATACTGTCTGTGTTAGGATGTGTTAACATGATTTGGTGAAAACAAGTACACAAGCAGCAAGCAATGGAGCAGACATTGATTGACATTGAACTGCTCTCTTATTTACAACTGGGGTTTCTCATCCTCAGCTGACAGATTAGAAAGTGCTGTCTGTAAGCTGGATCCAGGCCTTTTTTCCCCCCCGTCTAATTCTATTTCAACTGTAAAACATGGTGTCATCATTTTCTGACAGTCCTCGAGACAGAATTTATCTCATCATTAATTAAAGCTCGTATTTCTTACACGCCGGCTCTTAATTAGTGAGAGGTCATTGGGGAGGGCTTATTAAGTGGAACAAATTCAACCAACGTTAAGAGAAGAGTTCTCTCTCTTTCTCTTTTCGCTCTTTCGCACATACACGCACATGAAAGATAAAAATAGGGGGATTTAGTAAGAGTGAATTGCGCCCGCTGACGGCATGCACAGTCTGTGCATTAGTGGTGGGGATTTTTTGCGACTCTTTCTACAAGTTACATTACTATGCCAGTAGGTGGCGATAAGGGATTGTCTTAATGCATGAGTCATTGATTTGTTAATTTAACTAATTCGTTAAAAAACAATGATTTATTCAGGAATGGAACATGTGACTTTTTGAGTGAATGAGTCAGTTCAGTCAATTCATTCAAAACACGGAATCGTTCAGGAATTAAACTAGTCAGTGCATTTAAGAGTAAGTAATCGAAGACTCCCTATGAGACATTTGATTTGCTCAACCGATTCACTTGAAACACTTAATTCAGGGACAAAACAAGTGACCGTCTGTATGAGTGAGTCATTGCATCACTCACTGTCCGATTCTTTCTGAAACAATGATTCTTTCAGGAACTAGACCAGTGATCCTCAAATCTGGCTTGCGAAATCCACTTTTCTGCAGAGTTTAGCTCTAACCCTAATCAAACACACCTGAGCATGCTAATCAATGTCTTCAGGATCATTAGAAAATCACAGGTAGGCTTGTTTGATTAGGGTTGGAGCTAAACTCTGCAGGAAAGTGGATCTCGCGAGCCAGATTTGAGGATCACTGAACTAGGCGAATGACTACCTTTGAGCCATTTAATTCACTCAACAGATTCAGTCAAAACACTGATTAATTCAAGAATGAAACCAGAGTTCAAAACACTTCATTCTGGAACAAAACAAGTGACCGTGGCTTCATCCAAAATCGATACTTCCCTACTACATAGGATTTAGACGAAAAACAGTATGCGACAAAAAATATGTCCGAATTCACAGTGCTCATCAAAGTATAGGCATGAGTTCTGGCATGATGCTGAAGTGTGCATACTGTGCAAGCTTTACTATCCCATGAGGCTATGGGAGATACTTTATGAATGGCAGTGATGCGATGTAACCAGAGCTGGGTAGTAACTGATTACATGTAATCTGGATTATGTAATCAGATTCCAAAAATTAAGTACTTGTTACATTTTAAAATACTCGTAATCAGACTACAGTTACTTAATTACATGATTACATATTATTTACACAACAGCAATAAATTGTTCATAATTTATTGATTCTCCTCTATTCCTCCCTTTCATCTTTTAAATGTTCCTTTCTAAAATAGCCTACTGCTTCTATACTTTCAGAAAGTCTTCCAGTTTTGTGGACATTCACACAAAGACCTGTCATTAGTCAGGTGGCTACACAGCATTTGACCACTGGATTTACAAAAATCATTTCAGGTTTAAGAAGTGTTTCAACATTGCGTCAACTACTGATGAACACATACATTTATATTTAAATTATCACTCTGTAGGTTATTTAACCATGTTTTTCTATGTCTTTAGAAGGCTTTTGTCTTTCAAACACATTAAAATGCACAAACTCAAGAATTCACAAACTTTTTTCTCACCTGATCCTCTTTCACCTAATATATTTACTTAAAGTACCCTACCATTGAGCCATCTAATTCACTCAACCGAATTAGTGAAAAAAACGATTCTTTCAGGAAAAAAACAAGTGACTCTTTCGTGAACGAGTCATGGAATCATCCACCCAACTGATTCTTTCAGAAACACTGATTCATTCGGAGCCAAACGCCATGACTGAGTGTTTCTCGGAGGCAATAAATTGTTTATCTCTTTGCCTATGGTCTTGTCTGAAACTATTTTAAAATCATTTCAGGTTTAAGAAGTGTTTCAACATTGCGTCAACTACTGATGAACACATACATTTATATTTAAATTATCACTCTGTAGGTTATTTAACCATGTTTTTCTATGTCTTTAGAAGGCTTTTGTCTTTCAAACACATTAAAATGCACAAACTCAAGAATTCACAAACTTTTTTCTCACCTGATCCTCTTTCACCTAATATATTTACTTAAAGTACCCTACCATTGAGCCATCTAATTCACTCAACCGAATTAGTGAAAAAAACGATTCTTTCAGGAAAAAAACAAGTGACTCTTTCGTGAACGAGTCATGGAATCATCCACCCAACTGATTCTTTCAGAAACACTGATTCATTCGGAGCCAAACGCCATGACTGAGTGTTTCTCGGAGGCAATAAATTGTTTATCTCTTTGCCTATGGTCTTGTCTGAAACTATTTTGGTTGGCGAAGCATCAGTAGACAACTAACTGGAAATGTTTCTTCTAAAATGTAAGTTACTCATGGCTGTTTTCTTGTTTATTGAGGTATTTACATTCGCAGTCCTGCTGCTGCCTCGTGCAAAACAGTGTTCTTGCTAATGTGATATTGCTTAATTATATCGCCTTTCTCTGTCATTTTATCGCCTTTTGATGAATAACCAAGGTTTTGATCAATCGAAAACAAATTTGAAAGTGTTTGCGCTGAAATGAATGACAATAACTTACATGCTAGCGCTATGTCAGTGCATTAGTATCTATCTAAACCAGACTTTTTAAGTCAATTATTCGCACAAAAGTGTCACAACTAGTGATTTTGACTCGCTATGTGTGTTGCGTTCGCTTGGTCGCGATGATTGATAACTACAGCAGCGTGAAGTGTATACTGGGAGGGCTTGAGCAGAGACTGGGGACTTGGGGCGCCGATCGGAAGCATATGCTGTTAGGAGAGGAGACAGATTACAGAAGAGGCCATGTCACAGATGCTGGTTTATCATGCCATCCTTTCTCTTTTTTTTCTCTCGATTCTCGTTCCCCCCTTCACCTGGTATTTTTAGTCGAACCACTGACGTTTTTGTCAGAAAGACGCTGGAAAGAAATGATTACATAGGAGGGAGTCTCCACGCGTTCGATGGGAGGAGAGAGAGAGAGAGAGAGACTCGTCCCCGGTGATTCGGGTGACACTGTTTTGCATTATCATAATTCAAAAAGACAGAATGGGTTTGGCTTGTCGTGAAGACAACAGCTGTTTTGCTCCGCTGTGACATTTGTTGCCAAATTTCATTGCGCGGCTTTGGAGGGGCGCTGCGCGTGTGCACCGCTGACCTGCCGCTGGGCTTGGCACACTCCGGCCCGCACCGAGGAGGAAACGTTGTGAAAGCCAGCAGGTGACAGCTTGTCAGTGAGAGAGAGAGAGAAAGAGTTGGAAAGAGAGAGATGGAAACACCACTCTTCTCCATTGTGACACATCTGGTACACAGGATCATATTCGCGCTCTCCTCCCCTCAAAGAAAAAAGAGCGCGAGTGAGAAAGTGCAGTGTCTCTAACTGTGTAATGATGGGGGAAAGTTTGTGCTTGATTGACAGCGTCGGCCTTGTCTTAATTGGACATAATTTGGTGCAATTTTGAGAGGTCCCTTCGACTGACCAAATAATAACAGAGGAATGGACTCTGCGCTGTTTTCATAAGTAATAGTCAAAAGACCCCCACACATCATTAGTTCCATTTTCACACTAGAAAAATAAGCCTTTTGAACTAATACACCCTTCAAAACACTCAGAATGAATGCGGTGGGTACAAACTACATGGCATCTCAAAGATACAAAATGTCACCATGCTCTAAGATCAAAAACATAAGAAGTTTGGAGGGAATTGACTATTTTTTTTTAATATAGGGTGTCCATAATTTTTTATTTAAATGTTAAAATGTGTAAATAAACATATAACAAACAAACACACATAATCTTATTTTATGATTTTGAAAGGTGACTCTTGTGCTAACCTAGGTTGCATTTTTAACCAAATGATCAAAACTACAGTAAATAGAGTAGTATTGGTTTAAATATTTCTTTTAATAATTTTCTTTTTTAATATATTTATGTAATGGCAAAGCTGAATTTTCAGCTCAGTATTTTTCTGCTTTTTTCAGGATTCTTTGATGAATAGAAAGTTCAAAAGAACAGCATTTATTTGAAATTAAGCTCTCAGTGAATAAAAAAAAAAAAAACAGTTAGAAAAGCTGCATTTATAATAATTAAATAACATTTTAATTTAATAAACAAAATACTGGTTAAAATCATTTCAGCATCAACTTTCTAAAGAAAAAAAAAGTAGAATTAACACAAACTTCCCTTGTATGTGTTATATTTAATGATGTGATTTTTTGTTTGTTATACTTTGACTTGATCTTTGCTTGTTTTTGCACAGATGAATGATATCACTTGTGTTGTGTTTGTTTGTACAGCAAATGTGAGGACAGATGAGCAGCAGCGAGAAGCTCTAGGGGGTGACGGTGACATCGGCAGCGTTCAGGTCAGCGTCCTCTCTGGACACACACACCTGTCAAGCAAGATGGCACAAATCACATGTGACATAAGAGAAAACAGGGCAGAATGTCCAAGGCCAAGAGCGTGACACACTGCAGCCCGTGGAGCACCGGACATGTGATTTGTACCATACACATCTTTAATTATGAAGTAACACTGTTATGATTATGACATCAGCATCCGATTTGCTTTTGCTCAGAATAAAACAACTTTTTGTTTAGGTAGTAAACTTTTACACGTGCACACAAGACGATTGACTTTCCGTTTGATGTTTTTGCTGTCGCCGCGTGCATTAAATGGCACGATATAGTGGTTTATTTGAAAAACGTTGACTTGAAAAGACGAAGAAAAAACAGGGCAGCGTAAACATGGTATGGTGAAACGCACTGCTGGCCCGGAGCTCCTGAAGGAGTTGATTTCAGCTTCACTTCTAAAAGTCTCTTTTAAAGCTTAATGGCCTTGATTACAAGGGTCTAAGCGCTGAAAGAAAGAGAGGCGATCACTTGCTCTCATCAGCTTGTGCTCAAACAACTGCAAACTCTGTGAATATAATTAACTAAATTAAAGCGCTGAGCCCACAAGTTCTTCCCCTGCAAGCCCGGCTCATTTACATGCCGGATGTTTGTAATTTAAAAGAAGAGGCCTTCTCTGTGTGTTTGGGAAAAATATGAAGGCTGGGACTGGGGGGATGAAGAAAGAGAGAAGGAGCGAAGAAAATTAGTCAAGTTGCAGAATTTAGGAGCAATAATATGCAAAAAGCTGAGGAGCATGCGTTCATAACAGCCCTGTGGTTATGAGTGAATCGTTAATTATTAATGGGATCTTTCACCCTCTTTGTTTCATCCTATCACGTATTCCAAAAGAAGAACAATCTGAGAAACTTCGAAAGAGCAACGTCTGTATATTTTACAAATAACACAATGAATTCATGCCCCCGATACATATCAAATGTGCGTCGCTGAAATGTCACGCGCTGGTGTGCAGACAGGTGGAAATACTTAAATGAGTAAATGTGCTGTAACTTCAATGTTTACCACAGTAATCCGAGTTAAGTTGTAGTGTTTTTCCGAGTACAAAGCAGGAAACGCGATGTGTGTGTGTGTATAAACTATTTGCGGCAGTGTGACATCATTAATAATTCTGCTTTTCTTAAAAATGCAATGTGATCTTTATCAACTCCTTTGTTCTGACATCCACATATGTCTTTTTTCTCTCTCTCTTTACCTTCGTTTTCGGTGTTTTTCTCCTCTTCACATGCTCGGGAGTATTATAATCATCTGTGTTTATTTTCCTAAATATTTCACAGATAAAACATTCCGAGTGAAGGATTGCCTTAATATCGTTGCCGAAATTAAATGATAATTAAAAATTGTTAGTTTAAAGCAATTGCCCTCCATAAAACTTAGATTACTTGAACATTAACCACATTTCATTTTTATGGCTTTACCCGAATGATTACTCAATAATTTTATGTACTTTCCTAAGCGTATGTCAGCGAGAGAGAACGATAACCAAGTTCATCGTCTGTAGTGTAAACACGTGGAGTCAAATTAAGGATGTCTGTTTCAAACTTTTTTGACAACAGCGACGTTAAGGTAACAATTTGAATGTGGCAGCCCAGGCAGCGTGAGGCAGTCTGTCAAAAATTTCCCTGTGTTGCTCTGCCAACATCGGAGTTTATTTGCGATATTGTTTTTCTTCTCTGATGGAGAAAGAGGGATGTGTGGCGGAGAAGCTCGGGGGCAAGCTGTGACTCTCCTGCGTTGCCTGTACCACTAGATTCCTATGTTACTTAGTGGAAAATTCCTTTTCCCAATTCAGCCTGTCAGGGCCAATTTGGGTGAACAGTAAGCATGCGCCTCCCGCCCCTCTCGATCGGCAGAGCCACTCATCGCCATGGTGACAGCTTGATTAGATCATCAATCCTACCCGTGAACAGCGTTCTTCCTGAACACCTGTGCGGCCAGGTCACCCAAGCCTCTTAGCTAGCGTTGTTTACGTGAACCCCACATACAGCTTCGGCCTGCAGTTACATCAACCTGGAGTGTAAAAAATGACCCGCTTGCGCGAGTGAGACAGATAGAATGAAGAGACGGACTCTTTCAGAGCTGCTAATGCAGGAGAAATGTAAACAGTATGTGACTCTTGCGACTTCCTCTTTCTCTCAGTATGCATGCAGTGATAGAAAGTGTTGCGTAGGGTGTGCGTTGTACTACGTAATCTTAAAAGTGTTCTGAATATTATATATAATGTATTATATCAATATAAAATGATATAAATAGCTAAAATGTATTTTATACATATAGAAATATATACTTTTAAAATAAAGGTGCTTAAAAGTTTCTTCACAGCGATGCCATAGAAGAACCATTTTTGGTTCCACAAAGAAGCATTCAGTCAAAGATTCTTTAAAGAACCATCTCTTTCTTACCTTTTTATAATCTGAAGAACCTTCTTTCGCCACAAAGAACCTTTTGTGAAACCGAAAGGTTCTTCAGATGTTAAAGGTTGTTTCTGGAACCATTTAGACAAAAAGGTTCTTCTATGGCATCGTGAAGCACCTTTATTTTTAAGAGTGAATATATTTGGGTGTTTCTTGTACTTTTTGTCTTTAGGTTGGAATATTATTATTTTAATTAATTATTGTTGTTTTTTGGTCTCAGAAAAGTTTTAACATGCCTTTGTCATTTATTTTTGCTACTGCTTATACTTAGTTAGGTTTATTTTTTATTTAATTGTTTTACCAAAACAAAAAGTGAAACAAACATAGCATATTTCCATATTTATATTATGAAAATTATATTGTTATTGTAATATTATATAATTTCTTTTGCAGAAATTCTCAACAAGAACCAACAAGTTTTAGGGTTTAACATGCTTGAAATATGAGCTGTGATTTATGAAAAAAAGAGAATTCAAGGTAAATATTACTTGTAATTAAATGTTGTAAATTAATATATTTGAGCATCAAAGTTGTTATTTTGTCAAATTATGTTAAAATTGTCAAAGTGTGAAAATAATATTTAAATGTGTGCATTTAGTTATACATAAAATGCTAGAAATTAAATTAGCTTTAGGAAGAATCAGCCATTTATTACAAAAAAAACATTTGAAACACAATGCTATTAAATACAATACAGTACAATACATAATCTGAGATATGATAGAAATGACATGTTCTTGGTTCAGAAATGTCAGAATTCTCCATGTATTATGTTCACTGATAGACGATAGGGTGCGTGTTTTATTAAATGGCAAAAGTGCCCATAGTTAAAGAAACACCCTTATATTTTCCCCCAAATCTTTGAAATTCTTTGAAAGTCATTTGCATAAGCTATCAGACTTTGCGAATATGTTCTAATGTACTAATTAAAATGTAATTAAATGTCCTATTGAGACCCAAGCACACTAGCGAAACACTATCTAAGAGAACGTCGTCGGTGGATTGAGCGCCATTAAATGAGCTCTCGATAAACACCACGAACAAAGCGCTGCCCATTTATGCAGCGAGTCATATATCACAGAGGATGAGATTAATTCTCCCCAGGCGATAACTGGGTCTCCTGCCTCCAGTGTGTCTTTAGGGTAGTTAAGAGTTTGGATCGTACAGGAAGCGCTCTTGTCCTAGCAATGTGCACAGAACGAGTGGATATTCGACAGCAATTCTCCTGAGTCAGCGAAGTTAACCCGCATCAAACAAATTGTGTTGATAATCAGATTTTTTTTGGCTTTTGAAGACTTTAAAGACTTGAGAATGTTTTGTTAGAGTCAGCGGTTTCTGTTTAACTACCTGGTTGTGTTTAGATAAACTAGCTCAAGTACACATCACTAACTATTAGTAAACCGGGTTTTTGCAGTTCTGTTTGTTCACTAAAGAGAAATTTATAAAAGGAGAGGCAAAAATGAGTTTGTTCCACTTACGCATGGTCTCATTCATTATTTTGAAACACCTTGCAACACCGGAGGAAAAAAACATCAGGTTTTATGAATTAGCAGTTATGTGTGAGCATGTTTTTATTTTTTCCCTCTGATGTCCTACTTTTGAGAGGCTTGTCCTGCTGAGGGTGAGTGGAACAGATTCTGTGCTGACACCGAGACCTTCCCTTGATACATTCTTGTCTGTCTGTTACATGCTAAGAGGATTCAGTGACATCACGACTTTTTTTCTGCATACAGTCGGATAAATCAGACCCATATTTGATTGGTTGTGAAATGCATGTATAATGGGATTATATGAGTGATCACAGTTTCGCAGATTCAATATCTAAGACTGGTAAAGGATAATTATTGTCATTTATAAATATTATAGGATAATTTATGTAATGTACATTTTATAACAAGTATATACATTTATTATATATTATATGAAATATATTTTATATATCTAATCTTTGTGTATATATGTATACACATCCACACAATCATGGATATACATAAATGTGAAAATTACATGTAAATTATATATTTATATATAATTAATTAATATAATAAATTATACATCACAAACACACACATGCATATAATTCTATTTATTATATTTAAATATGTTTATTTATATATAATTTTACAACAGTTTTAATATTCAGTATTTATGTATAATTAATAAATATAATAAATTATACAACACACACACACACACACACACACACACACAATTCTATTTAATATATTTAAATGATGATATATTTAAATATCTATATTTCTGTATAATTTCACAACAGTGTTAATATTCAGTGTTTATATATAATTAATAAATATAATAAATTATTCAACACACACACACACACACACACACACACACACAATAATTCTGTTTACTATATTTAAAGAAAATATATATTTTACAACATTTTTAATTTTCAGTCATGCTGGTAAAACTAACCAAATATCCATGTTGTTAATGACAGTTTTATTATTAAGAGATTGCGTTTTCGATGCCAGATTAACATTGTTTTATATATTGTATGTCAAGACTTGTGGGTGTAAAACAGCATCTGAAATGCAGTAAAGTTGTCTTCTCAAATGAAAGGCACATTTGGCCACTAAAAATGAGTTAGTACTTGCAATTTTTCTTTTAGTTTATTTTCATGCTGATGACAGATTATGTTTTAATGGCTCCGTGCCAATTAATAAGACTGTGCGATATCATTAATTTTAGGCCACGTCTACATTCAGCATCTGTATTATAGTAAACAGCGGACAACAACAGTTAATTCACATGATGACGCTCATTTGTTTGTTGGTTATTAATTGCGGCCAGGCAGTTTTTCCTCAACACCAATAAACCAACAATAGTTTTCAAATCACCTGAAAAATGAGTCCAAGGACGAGGCGGCCCGGAGAAAGGCGTGGTGCCCAGCCTGAAAAACGATCAGCCGCATTGACCAAGATGAATGGAGCTCAGATGGGTTTTAATTAGTGCAGCTGGGCTCATTAATTATAAACCCCCAATACAAATATTGTTATATTTGAGGAAATTTGTGATTTATTTTATTTGGTTGGCTGTTAGATGGAGATGAATGGTAGTTCGTCGTAAGGAGATGAATGGTAGTTCGTTGTAAATGTTGCAGGGACACAAAAGCAGATGAAAGGAGAGAAAAGGGAAGATCAGCCACAGGGCACATTGGTTATTATTCCGCACACAATCAGGTGAAACAAAAGAAACGTAACCGCAAATAACTGCCGAAAAGCTGTGGAACAATGTCACGACTGCCTTTAATCTTAAAGGTGAAGTTTGTGTGTGATCCAAAACACCCCTGCAGCTGAAATCTGTTGTGAGTTATAAAGCAATCCAAACTAATAAGACTTTTTAATGGCATATTTGTACAACTGGTGTCTCCCAGAATAACATAAAAATAAGTAAATGAGAGTCAGATTTTTTTTTTTAAAGAAATGAACAACATGTACTGTGGCCCCAAAATGTACACAAGTTAGACATAAAAAAAAATGCAAATGCAGTTATATTTATATATAAGCAAAAATACATGCAAATGTAGTTTTTAAGAAAAATATTCTCACAAAACATTATACTTTTTAGCTATTTTATGCCTGATGCAATGATATTCAGACCACAGGCATTCGTAAAGTATTTAAGTATGACTTAAGCATCCAAAAGTGTGTTTGTGGCCACTGTTTAACCATATTTACTAAAGATGCGCGGCACATGGTGCCAATATTTGAAAGTGTCTTTCTTTAGAATCTTCCTAATAGTTTGCAACATTTCTTTTTATTTCCCTCCACTACTTTTTCCTGCTTTGTCTACTTTGTTCAGCAAACTTCAGTCTTGTTCGCGGCAGCTGCATCAGTTGTGTGTGAGAAATGGAGCTGCGGTGAATCACGGCGCTCTGATTCGCCCCAGCCCAGCGTGACTGTGGAGCGCCTGCCGGAATCCAGCGGAATGTGCCAGAACTGAAGCCTGCTCGGCCCAGTCATCCTTAGCAGGGAGACATTAGTTACGATACATTATCTGAATGGCCTGCCATCTTTTCAAAGTAAACCTCATGGATTTTAGCCTGTCTCTTTTTATATTTTTTTTCTCAAGTGCACTAGTGCACACACACACACACACACACTCAGAGGCACACACATTCGAGTGGACACACGGGAACACCTATAATAGGCTTACACGACCGCGGTTAACTCGCACACCCTGCAATTACAAACACACAAATACACACGCTCACTCTTTATGTGGAGCCACCCCCCTCTCGTTGCTCGCACTCCTTGGGCTATAATAAATTTCTTTGAAACATGACTCTACACATGAGGGGATGGCAATCTAGAGAGCAGAAATTAAAATTTCATTATTTACTGCACTTGTGTTGCAGGGTGCAATTAGTATCTACAGAGCATGGAGCGGGAATATTTAATCCTTTCTTTCTTTCTCTATCTCTCTTTCCTTTCCACCTAGAAAAAAGTGTGACCATGGTAACTGCTGCTATGACTACTGCATTGACCTTAGGACATAGTGGTAAATTGTTTTTTTTCCCTTCCGTTCCGAGTTCTTTTCTGTACACTTAAGCAGTGAACTAAAAAGAAAAAGAGAAGGAAAGAAAAATAACATCCGGGCATTGGATTAAATGCAATCATTGTCAGCCCACAACCATGCCATTTATCAGTGTACTGTTTTGGACTGTATAATAAGTTTCGTATATTAATACAATTTTTCATGTTACACTACTGGCTGAGATTCATGACCAGCAGGTGATCTCAGGTGATCATTGAATTACGTGACCTGTATTGGGGGAGGGAGAGAGAGATATGGATATGGATATGGGAAATGGAGGGTGGAGCCGATGTTCTTTGGCTCATGTGAGCAACAGTTTTAGTTCATGGCATATATTTAAGAAAATGTTATTCAACTTTTCTTCAGAAATCTTTTCATTTTTGCACTTTTCATTTTGGGAATTTTAAACTTGTTCTAAACATGCTAAATTACAAAGTGTTTGTTGCGTGAACTATTTTTATAATATATAAATCCAATGTTTTTTTTTTTCAGTTGAGCAAATTAGCCAGTTTAGTTTGTTTTAAATGAGAAATTTAATACCAGTGTTTGTTGCGTGAAGTTGCGTGAACTATTTTTATAATATATAAATCCATGTTTTTTTTTTTTCAGTTGAGCAAATTAGCCAGTTTAGTTTGTTTTAAATGAGAAATTTAATACCAAATGAAATTAGCTGTTTTTTGTATCACAAGTTAGACATGAACTATATTTCTATAAACTGTATTTTTTGTCATTTTTATAATAGGAAGTTTTTCACAAATAGTTAAATCCTATTTAATTTATTTTTAAATTGAACAAATTAGTCAGTTTATTTTGTTTTAAATTAAAAATGTAATACCAAATTACATTTTGTATTTTTTTATACATATGAACTGTATTTTTTGTAATTTTTATAATAGGAAATTGCTCACAAATAGTTAAATCCAATTTTTTTTAAATTGAGCAAATTAGCCAGTTTATTTTTGTGCTAAATTAGACATTTAATACCAAACAATTTTTATCATCACAAAATAGGCAGGAACTATATTTTTATGAGCTGTGTTTTTTTTGTGTGATTTTATTAAAAGAAAATTGTTTATAAATAGTTAGTTCTATTTTTTTAAATTGAGCAAATAATCCAGTTTATTTTGTATTATAGAAGTTTAATGCAAAATGTGCTAATTTTAATAACAAATTAGCATTTATTTATTTAACAAATTAGCATTTCAACACAACAGTTTGTGGGAATTAATTAATTAATTAATTAATTAGTGCTTATTTAATTAGAAATTTACTACCATTTTGTTAAATGTGTCATCATAAATGTAACCATTTTTTTTGTAGGTTTAAAACAAAATATATAAGCAAAAGTTGTTCAATACATTCAGACCTTACTATATTTGTAAATAAATAAAAAAAAAAACACTTCCTTGTTACTTTGCAATAAAAGAATGAATTTCTGTACATATTGCCACCTTACAAACTCACGTGGACTCTTAAGAAGCGTGTCCTTTTCTACCTTCCTTTTTTCCCCAATTTTTGCTCTGATTTAGCACTTATTTTGTGGCCATAAATTACGTGGCATGTGTTCAAATCCACTTAGAGAGGGAATAACGGCCATGGCCTTATTCTCTGGAAGCCGTTATCCAAATGTTAACTCCTTGAAAATATTTTACTAAACAGTCCCTAATTCATTTAGGATCGACGTGACTCCTAGCTCAACCCTTACCCCTGTCTGATCCCTGTGCTGACGGTCTCTGTCTGATCTGAACTCCTCCTCATTCATATCAATCATATACTGACTGTTCTGATCGGCAGAGTCATCGTCAAAAGGTGTTGTCTGTGGTTTTGAAGCTTTCTTTAAGTCAGTCGCCCCTTTGAGACAAGATACAGTCTGCTGTGTTGAGTGAAACATCAAGAACTCTTTAACTGCTTCAGGTACAGCTACGCTGAAAGTCTTGTAAGTGTGAATCTGACGTTTCTGTTGTCAGAAGCATCTCTTAGCATCCTTTCTGTAAGAAAATGCTAAAAGGAAACAAAGCAACTAATCTGAAAACAAATGAAACAAAATGAGTTTCCTCTGTTCTCTAAATCACTTGTTTCCCTGTGGCATAATTAAAATCCAGGCCACGACTGTTAATTTCCTTGATGTGCAGGTCTTATTAGCTTCTGTACTGCAAAAACAGCAATAAAAACAACAATAAACTGTGTTTTTAGATGATAAACGAGAGGTTTGTACGGCAACAATGTTTCCTCCGTCTCATTTTTCGCCCCCGAGACAAGGCAGGCATTTTGCATAAGTATTAATAAGATGACTGATACCAGACATACAGGATTAAATGATGATATCTGATCTTATAAAAATCTATTACAACTCATCTTGCATGT
Organism: Sinocyclocheilus rhinocerous; assembly: GCF_001515625.1. NCBI lineage: Eukaryota > Metazoa > Chordata > Actinopteri > Cypriniformes > Cyprinidae > Sinocyclocheilus > Sinocyclocheilus rhinocerous. The sequence goes on from NW_015637156.1 coordinate 825,483, forward strand.
TGTTTGTGAATAAAAAGAGCGATCTCTAATAATTTAGGGAATTATGGGAAAACATTGCCCTGCAGGACAAACAATTGCTTATTTAACTCATAAAACAAGACTGTTAAGCTTAATATTTGCCCTAAAAAAATAGCATTTCCACACTAATTCTTATTTATTCCCGTAGTAGTGTGAGTTTAATGTGTGATTAAAAAAGTTTGAGTCACAGATAAATTGCACATTTGACAAATATGAATAAATGATGTAAATGCACACCTCAGTCAATTTTGCAGCTTATAAAAAGCTATATTATTCTACATAAAGATGGTCCACCCTCATGTTGGTCACCATATTGAGATCACATGACCGGCTGTATATTTCTCACTCAATAACCCTGTTATTTTTTAACACTGTTGATTTTGAAATAAATGACCTAATGCGCCTGGAAACAGTGTTTCATCTGCTGTACAGTAGGCATTAATATAAAGTCCAAGAGTGTCACTGTCACTGTAAGATGCTCAATAAATACTTTAGCAAGTTACTCATTAATTGAGTACCATGGGCTGTCACGTCACCCAGAGCTGGTCTGAGTGAAGAGATGTCGGCAGGCAAGCGAGATGTGATTATATCTCTCACTGCTTTTGTTACCCAGTTTAGCTAATAAGTACTTTTCAAACTGCGCTATCATTTTGCGCTCGGTCGGGGAGCGCGTGCCGGCGATGTTAACTCGAGTTCCCACCTCAACACTGTTATTAAAGATCTCACTCAGCTCACCTCAGTCGCTCACATCCCAACTCAACCACCGTATCCGACGGAGGTTTGCTTCGAGTTCTCGAGACTTGCTCATCCTCTACCTGTCTAATCTCACCCCGCTGTGATGTGACAACAGGTCTGAAGGAAGAGTTTGAAGATTTGGGGAAACTTTTTCAAGTGTGAATGTAATCTACAGGGAATGAAATTGAAATGGTTACCAACAAGTGACACAGTTGCGTCCTTTATGTGTTTAATTGTAATGTTTATTTTTAAGACGTGATTGTTAAGTGGTTGAAAATGTGGACCTATAATTGATTTAAAGTCTAGGTTTATAGCATCAGTCTTTGAAAGGCACGCAGAGTCTGTTTAGAACAAATAAACTACCTTTGAGCAAAACTAGATTTTTTCTTTGTTTTCTACAAATAATAATCAGTGCTTATTAATTTGGCTGGACAGTAATAAAAAATTTGGGACATTTCTGGAAACTTTCAAGTGTGGCTTGGATACACAATGTTAGCTTGAAGTAAAAAGGGTTTACTTGCTACAGATACAGTTGTGTATTTTTTATTTATTTTTTTTGTTTTAATTCTGACTGGTTTGATTTTTAATATATTGTCTTTACGTGGTTGGAGATTTAGTGTGGTGTTTGTGGCATCAATATTTGAAAGATATTTTTTCCATTTATGCCACTTTGTTGTAATTATGGTTAAAATAAAATGTTATTGCTACTTATCTCACAGTGTGACTTTATACATCACAATTGGAATGTAACACTCATAATTGCAATGTTTATTTAATGTGATTGTTTTCTCTTTTTTACAAATGTGACTTTATATCTCACAATGTGACTTTTTTTCTTAACTTGAGCTAGATAACAGCCTTCCTCTGCTTTATTTTGCACATTATATCTGTGAAATATTCTGTTTCCTCATAGTCGCTTCGATGATTTTTCTGTGTTATTTTAGTATTAATTATGTAATATAGTGTTTATTCATATTTTGATTAATTATCTTTTAATTATCTTTATTTTTTATATTTTCAGTTTTAATTTAAATTTTTAGTTTTTAGTCATTTTATGTGCTTTTTTTATATTTTGTTTTTAATATTTACAATTTAGCTGTAATTATTTTTTGTTTTTATTTAGTTTTAGTCATTTTTCAATCTACTTGAACTTATTTTATTTCAGTTAGCTGCCAAGGCAACATTTCTCATTTCTAAAGTTTGTATTTAACAGTGTATTTATTTATTTATTGTGTCTAATATTTATACTTCTATTTACATCAGCTTTATTTCAATTAAGAACAACAACAGTAGTTTTAATTAACAATAATACTGCTGTATGGTTGTTTCCAGACTCTGGTACTAATATGGCGCTGCCGATTTTACGTTTTCTGTTTCAGTGCTTTACATGTCAGTCAGATGGCCTGTTCTTGTCTAAGCGGGCGGCTCTTTGACAGGACAAGCAAAGTCGACCAGACGTATTGCAGGTTTGTAATATCTCCATGTATTTGAGGTCGTGAACTCCACTGACTCTCAGATCTTTGTTGAGGCATAAGTTCTTGTTTTACATTAGCTTAATTCAGATATTTGTGAATGAGTTTGGGCTAATATACATCCTTACATCTGCTGCAGTTAATTTGACTGTAACTTGCGAAGCCCTGGGGATTTTAAGGTTAGAGGAATTTTTTTATTTCGATTAGCATGAGGGTTAAGGTGAGCAGCATCTGGGTTCCACAGCAGATCTCTGGGAGTCCTATCATGCTGTGATGCCGCAGTGGAAAATAGCACGAGTCTGTGTCAGGCGCTTTCAGGTAGAGTGACAGCACTGTGCCGTGGTGTGGTCTCTCTCTTCCTGCCTCTCTCTCTTCTGTGTGCGTGTGAGAAGATGTTCTGGGCCTGCAGGGGGGCTGAACTGCCAGCTGCCTCGTCGTGCCTTTTAAATCACACTCTTCACACACTTCACTCTTCTGACAGCTACTGACACACTGCGTATGTCCTCTGTCCTCCCTCGTTCACTCCCTCTCTCCTTCACTTTCTCTCTGTCCCTGTATCATCCTTCCAACGAAGGGATTCAGGCTCCTGGCTAATCTCAGCTGTGTTTAGAATTCACTTACCACCCTTCACTACAGATTTAAAGGGACAGTTCACCAAAAAAAGTTATCATTTTCTCACCCTCGTGTCTTTCCAAACTCGTATGAATTTCTTTATTCTTCGGAAAACAATGAATAGACATTATAAGCTCCAAAAAGGACACAAAAGGACCATAAAAGTGGTTCATACATCTTGTGTGCTATATTGAATATCTACAGATTAACTCAATAGGTTTAAATGAGCAACAGACTATAATTTAACTTGCTGTACACTGAATGTCTATCCTAGCTCTCTTTGGTGTGTTAATGAGAGATGCATGGTTTGTGAATGAATTATTCTTAAGTGGATCTTTTTTAATGAATTTGCGACTCAATCAGTCTGATTTCTGAGCCATTTAATTTCGAACTTTTTGTTTACTGGACTCTTTCATTAAAAAGATTCAACTTTGATTCATTCACAAACAGGACATTGCTACTTCTATTGCCCAAAAATTCACCAGAAAAAGTTTTTTTTTTTTTTGGAATGACGTTGGGCGAGTAAATTACAACATGATTTAAATTTTTTTATTAAAACTTTTATTCAGCAAGGGTGCATTAAATTGATCAAAAGTGACAAAGACATTTATAATGTTACAAAAGATTTCTATTTCTAATAAATGCTGTGCATTTGAAATTTCTATTGATCAAAGAATCCAGAGGTTTCAATAAAAATATTAAGCAGCTGAACTGTTTTAACACTGATAATAAGAAATGTTACTTAAGCACCAAATCAGTATATTAAAATGATTTCTGAAGAAACGTGACAATGCTGAAAATAGAGCTTTGCCATCAGAATAATAGATTACATTTTAAAGGGGACCCATTATGCAAAAATCTATTTTATAAGGTGTTTGAACACAGTTGTGTGGCTGCAGTGTGTGAAAACAACCAGCCTGTAATAGTAAAAATCCACCCTTTTTATAATCCCAATAAATCATAAACAGTCTTTCAGAACAAGCGATTCCAGATTTCTCCCTAGGTACACGTCACCATAGGGAAAAAGTCCCGCCAATTTGTGACGCTCTCTACCTTATTGGCCTTAGCACAGGCCTGAGTGAGAAGCAGCAGTCCGCCATTACTGGAGATATACAATGTCAGCGCCAAAGAAGCAATACAAGTGTTGTGTTTTGGGATGCACCAATGAACATAGGAGCTCCATAGACTCCCTCTGTCTGAGCCGCTAAGGACAATGTGGTTAAGTTTCTTTTTCGAAGGAAATATCCTGGAAAAAAATCGATAAAGTCATGCCAATCATTTTATACCGGACTGCCTCACAAACGAGGGTCATTTCTATTGGTCGACCGATATATCGCCAAGGCCGATATATCGGCCGATATTTGGCATTTTTCAAATATCGGCATCGATACAGTAAATTTTTCTGTTTGGCCGATGCGGCTGATGCGTTTTATTTTGACGGCGCGACAGACTTTTATTTTGACGGCGCTAAGAGCGGCAGCGCCTGAACACACAGTGCTCACATTCTTCCTCTTGTTCGCCGTCGTCCTTAACAGTTCTGTCTAATACGGATAGAAGTCTGTCTAATAATCCGATAGAACTGTTAAAC
>NW_015637156.1:829917-836573 GCF_001515625.1 Sinocyclocheilus rhinocerous
AGTCCGTGCTAATTGAATGCTGAGAGGAGGAGAGTTCAGCCTCACTGAAGATGCGCGATCGTAAACTCGTGATTTCAAATTATGCTGCGCTTCATGCATTTGCCCACTGTCATATTCATGTAATTTTCACTGTGTGCTGTATGTAAAATGAGTGTTACCTTGGCTTTGTTTTAAAAAAGGATTCCCAATGCACACAAACTTCCCAGAATACAGAGTGCCCTGTTGGTTACAGTGTTTACTTCCTTTTTAATTATATTTTTATTAAATATTTATTTATTTGTGAAAAATACTTTGTCATCTTAAGTATAAGTATGTTTATTTTACACATTTATTTTTTAATCCATTTTCAAATGATTTCAAATTTCTTGAATATTAATTAAAATAAATAAAATTATATCTGCTTTTTATCGGCCATCAGCCACCCTGCTTTCCAAGATATCGGCATCGGCATCCGCTTCAAAAACCACATATCGGTCGACCACTAGTCATTTCAACGCTGGATTTTCGCAAAGTCTGATTCTGAAAGAGGGATCAATACCAACGCTTCGTGCGTGAACGTCAGATCCAGACAAAGTAAGCACTTCATATTTTGTTTTCAAATTGCCTTTCTGAAAGAGCTTCTTGGCAGTCTGTAAGGCTAATGTTGTTAAAGCTACCATCGTCTCTCCCTGTTTTCACTGATGCTGCCTTCTCGTGCTACCAGAACGATCGTAAATAGGTGTAAATGTGGTAGTTAAAAAATGCATACGAAAGCAATGTGAGTCGATCGCTTAAGAGTTTCTGACAGTTTCAGTGCATGAGATTGTTTGTTGTTGCCAGTGTGCTGGACTCTGAAGCTCCGCCCTCTTCTGAAAAGGGGACTGGGAGTACCAGCTCATTTGCATTTAAAGGGACAAAGACAAAAACGGCGCATTTTGGCTCATACCTTAAAAGTGGCAACTTAAACAAGCTATAAAAATGATCTGTGTGGTATTTTGAGCTAAAACGTCACATACACACTCGGGGGACATCAGAGACTTATTTTACACCTTGTAAAAAGGGGCATAATAGGTCCCCTTTAAAAATATATATTACAATAAAAGTTATTTTAAATTGTAATTTTGTAATTGTTAAATTTACTGTATTTTTGATCAAATAAATGAAGCTTTGTGAGCATAAAAGACCACTTTCAAAACAAAATCTTACTGACTCTTACTGACTTTTGAAGGTTAGGGTAAGTTAAAACGGATATTTGGAAAGCTCAGTTAAGGCCCATTCACACCAAGAACAATTTATAGTAATAACTATATTAACATCCATGCAAACAGAAAATAATATGTTTATTATGTTGTCTGCCGCTTTAAACGCTCAAGTTTGTTTGGCTGTCAGTGTTTTTATTGTTCATAAGCTGGAAATAATTGTTCTGAACGTGATTCAAACAATATTGTTCCTCTGTGTCATTATTGTCAAGCTGTGGTGTGGACTTCCCTGGTGTCGTAGAAATAGAAATGCTATTAAAACTTTATAGTTATAGTTACCATTATAGTGAACTGGATTTTACTGTCACCGAAAGGCTCCTAAATGGCAAACACTGCTATTTTTAACATCATGTAAATGATGGTTATATTGTATGAGATGCAGGTTTATGGATTTATTGGTACACTGGGGATGTTCTAATTTACCTTTGCTTTTCATTTAAGGTAGAATTGCCCAGAGGTTAAAATATTGATCAAGCCTTATTAATGTAGTGGAAAAGGATTGAGGATGAATTTTGAAGAAACCCTGGACAGCGGTAAGCATGTAGAAATGGTGATCCCTGGATTTAGAGCTTTGTTTTTAGACTTTCAACCTGTACGTCACATCTCGGCCCTGTCTCTTTCTCAGGATCTCTTCAGATGCCTCGAGTTAACCCAGAGGAAGTCTCTTTGTACGTGGATTTCAGTTAATCTTCATGTGAGAAGTAGTAGAGGTTGTTGTGGATCAAGAAATCACTTTGCTTTTTTAGATATTTGAGTCTTCTTATTGTGAGTAGTGAAGGACATGCAAAGAAAGTGTAGCGTTAAAGGACATTTTTGTGTTCTTGGCTTTTTTTTATCACCTGTCACCTTGCCATCTACAGGGGGGTCATGTTGATGAGCTGTCTCAGCTGACGGTCCCGTGTCTGGGCCTTCAAGTCCAAACCACCAAGGGATGCGGTGGAAGGTTAGCACCTCCGCAGCGAGCTGTGTGTGAAGCTTTTCATTTAGCGTTGGGCTGTGACAAGACTCCTGGCCCAGATAAGCGGAGCTTTGCCTCTTTTACAGGTGAAATCTATTCTCACATTTGCCTCAGGGGCGCGTGGACTGTAACAGAGTTTCTCGGCCCCTCTGGGTCCCACCACAAAGCCAGAGAATAAATGGTGAAGGTGGCTGCAGTGGACAGAAAAATCAATGCCTGTTTATACAGACATGACAGTCCTGGAGCCCCTGCAATCGGCCCGGCCGCCTGCCTGCTCTCCCACGCACTTTTCTATTCTCCTGTTTTATTTCTCTCTCTGTCACACCAAAACTGTCTCCTGTAACCTCTCGGAAAGGTGAGAATAGACCCTCAGGTGGTCCTGCATTTGCTTTCTCAGTTTCTGCTGCCTTGCTGCTGTAAATCCTTGTTCTGCTGTAATCCCATTTCATTCGTTCAGTGTTGTCTAAATGTTAAAGTACTTAGACTTATTTTATTCTTTAATATTTAATTGTATATACTATTCACTACTATTCTTTTTTCGAAATAAATTAATACTTTCATTCAGCAAGGATTTATTAGATTGAATAAAAGTCAGAGTAAAGACATTTGTAATGCTATAGAAGATTTCTATTTGAAATAAATGGTGCTATTTTGAACTTTCTATTCATCAAAGAATCCTGAAAAATGCATCATGGTTTCCACAAAAATATTAGTTTTAAGCATTTTTTTTGAGCACCAGATCAGCATATTAGTGTGATTTCTGAAGGATCATGTGACACTGAAGACTGGAGTAATGGCTGCTGAAAATTTAGCTTTGCCATCACAGGAATAAATTAGATTTTAAAATATATTCAAATAAAAATAATAATAAATTAAATTGTATTGATATTTCACAATATTATTGTTTTTACTGTATTTTTGATCAAATAGATGCAGCCTTGGTGAGCATAAGATGAAAAAAAAAATCTTACTGACTAGGGCTGGACAATAATTCAATATCAATATGTATCGTAATATATTTTTTTCATTAACAGTGATATTATTTTTAAACACATTTCCAATATTTCAATATACATTATAGGGTTGGGCGGGGTTAGAAGGTGTGCCCGAAGCGTGAATCGCATGCAGAAAGACATGGAAAGCAAATAACGCGTTCTACGGAGCCACTAAAGGGACATGGTTAGCCGCTTGCTAGCGGTAGACTATTACATTACAGTACATGAAAGTTCACTTACCACATACACAGAGTAAGGAGAGATGACTGATAGGACAATGGCGAATGATTTTCAGATACTGAGCACCACCGACAAATATCTAATCTTGTAAAATGTGTGGTAGGTACTGACGCTCCATAGTATAGAGTCCATCTGATCGCGAATCTCGAAAGTGAAAGTAAAATGAGAGCATGCATTTGAAAGCCCTGCCCTGCATATTAGTAGCGGCTCCCTGATGCCCGCAATTTAGTGTAATTACCCAACGATATAATTGCGAGAGAAAGTATTGAAATAATTTTTTTTATCCTCCCATCTCATAGGCTATTTATTCCCTTTAGGGGTTCAGTAGTACACTTAATTTCCTTTCCGAACACGGAATTGGGATGCGGCGGATTGCAGGGGGTATGGGGGGGGGATGGGGTCAACATCGTGATGTCTGTCAGCCATCGGTGATGGACGAAGGCATTGTCTATCGGCCCAACCCATATACATTACCAGTGTTTCCCATACATTGATTTATTTGTTGACTTCATTGAATAAACATGATCACTACACATTTCAAAATCAAAACGTGGCACAGGTGTTTTATATGAATGTGTCTTTGAAGGGAACTGACTGTCGTCAAAAAAAGTTTCGATGGCATTTTCATTTTATCCGATAAAGTATAGTGTTCATGAGTGCAGTGCGGCTTTGTGTAGAGCCGTTACCGAGGAGGCCACTGTTTCTGCCGCTCCAAAAGCGCCTCCTGCTGGCAGAGAATTCATTTGCATTTTCAGTAAGACGATTTTGTTGTTGCTCACTCTTTTTTTCTGTTTTCTTCAGCAACTCTGAGCACTTTCCATGTGCTTTTTCTTGGCTGAAGCACTTTTGTTTCAATCTATAAGAATAATCAGCCTATGTTATAGTTTAAACCAGGGGTGCCCAAACTCGGTCCTGGAGGGCCAGTGTCCTGCAGAGTTTAGCTCCAACTTGCCTCAACACACCTGCCTTTAAGTTTCTAGTATGCGTAGTAAGAGGGGTCATATCATGCGATTTTTGTAGACTTTTTTTGTAAGACTTTTGTAAAGTCTGAGCGTCGTGTGTTTATTTGACGGTGATTTCACATTTCTTGTTTGTATGAAGGCTAAATACAAAAAAAGAGTGAACATTAATTTATTTGTACCAGTTTATTTCCAAAATATTATATGTTTTTTCGTTTTTTCATATCGATATCGAAATTATATTGCATCGACTGAAAGTAAGAAATATATTGTGATATCAATTTTGGCCATGTCATCCTGCCCTGTACTGACCTAAAACTTTTAAATGGAATGGTGTAGTATTTATACACTATATTTTTGTCATTATGCTATAGAATATTATTTAAATATAGTAATCACTTTTTATTATGTTGACAGTTTTTTTTTCTAAGCACTGTTAGAGTGATATTAGATGTTGATGATAATATTGATGAAAAACCTTTAAAATATTGAAATAAACATTTGAAAGCACAATTTTTTTTTCTCTTCAAATTTTCAGTGAACCCCCAGAAGACCGCAAGGGGATGGGTTTAAAACTCTCTCAGCTAGAGCCCACAAAATGGAACAATAAACCATCCACGATAAACCCAGGAACATTTATTAATAACGTAAATAGAGTCAGTTTACATCTGTCTGTAGGCCACAAACTGAAAACAATCAAACGAAATGAAAAGCAAACTTGGAATAAACATTTTCTTACTGTTAAAATGCATAAAATAAGTGATCAATATTCTCGAGCTGCTGTCCTTGATTAATGCAAATCTGAGCAGAGAGAAGATGACTTGTGTATGAAAGAGCTCTAATGCCTCCATGTAATAAATGCTTCCGTAAATCTGTCTGAGCAGTGATGCAATACCAGGCAGACGTGCCATAATTAGGCTTTTTACTTTCATTTGTTTTGTTTTCCATCATTCGCCATCGCTGGACGACCGTTCGGTGGGAAAGAGGGGGTGGAATCTCTTTACAGATCCAGTACAGTGCGCTTGTGTTGTATACGCTAATAAATACGAAGTGTGTATTTAATGTGTGTGATGTACAGGCATCTGCGTGTGTGTTTAGAGATGGAAGATTTCCTCAATCACAGCGTGTGTAGAGTGTCAGCAATGCCTGAGCATAAAAAGCAGTGCAGGGTAAAAGGAATCAGCTAGGATTCGTCTCTTCTCCTCTCGAGTGATTAGCTGCTATTACAGTTTCCAGTGGAGGATACAACAGCTGCAGTGACTGAGGCATTACTGTAGTAATGGTAGCATCTGCTTTAACACGACTGTCTTTTCTCTCTCCGCACTAGTTGCCATCACCATGTATCTTCCTCCATTTCTTAGTTCCTGTGATTTTTTTCTTCTTTGTCAGTACACTATAGCATCCAGTATCTTCATCATCTCTCATCAGTGACGTGCCAAGCTCCTTTTGTCAAAATATAGAACCAGATTATAAATATTCATCAGGCACCCTTATAGATTTTCTACAAATGAAACATATTTACTGTAAATGTGTGCAGGGATTTATCTATTTAGCATATCTTTATTTGATAACAATAATTCAATAACTTAAATAGATTTTTGTCTATAGATAATGTAAGAAAACCTGAGGTGTCTGAGGATCTTAAAATATTTAGTGGCTGGTTGTGTGTAAATTCTATTCTTAATAAAAGTTATGTAGATTAATGAAATGAGAACTATGTTGGCTTAAATGGATATACATGTATTTATGTATCACACAACAGATTTTGGAGCTGGAAAAGCAGTGTGATGTATGTTACATGTACTCATTTTCGAGATGCTTTTTCCCAAAGCATGTTCCCTGGGAATTTCATTTATTATCATGATGTTGCTAGTACTGTAAAAAAAAATCCACCTACTTCAACTTAAAACTTAAGATTAGTTGCTGCCTTAAAATGTTAAAGGGGTCATATGATGCGATTTCAATTTTTCCTTTCTCTTTGGAGTGTTACAAGCTCTTGGTGCATAAAGAAGATCTGTAAAGTTGCAAAGACTAAAGTCTCAAATCCAAAGAGATATTCTTTATAAAAGTTAAGAGTCAACCACGCCTACCTAAAACGGCTCGTTCTAACACACCCCACATGTCTACGTCACGATGTGAGAAGATTTGCATAACGCCGCCCAAACGTTCACGCAAAGAAAGAAGGCGTAACTTAAAAATATTTGGCTGCACAACTGTTGATAATTCTAATAATAAATCAGCATATTAGAATGATTTCTGAAGATCA
>NW_015637156.1:836694-837191 GCF_001515625.1 Sinocyclocheilus rhinocerous
TCAGCTCACGGTAAGCCGGGGCTCCTCACTCAAGTGTGACGCTGTGTGTTTCGTTGTGAAAGCAAAACTACTTTGTTTGGCCTTCCAAAAGAGCCAAAAGAGGTAGAAATCAGTGGTTAATTTGTATTTACAACACTGTTCCAGAACACTTCAACCCAAATAGTCAGATGTGTGCAGCACATTTTATGGAGGACTGTTTACTGATCCTGGAAGAGTAACGTTAGACTAAAATGCCGGCAGTTCTGACTCACGAAAGTACGTTTTCATTTAAAGGATTTGCCACTGATGATTCAAACGCAAGTTTTGAGCAGTGTAGAGTAGCGCTTGTTGTTTGTCATTTCTCCGATCACAAATGCAGACATGGTTTTATGTTTACGAGGCGCGATGCAATGCAACGCGTAAAAAGACAGTATAAGTCATTATAATCAGTAATTATGTCCCCACTGGATGCAACAAATGCCTCATTTGTAATGGGTTTTATTGGTTTTGTCTCATCG
>NW_015637156.1:838227-841833 GCF_001515625.1 Sinocyclocheilus rhinocerous
TGCCGCAAGCCCGCCCGCCGCTCCTTCGTCGAATCCGCCGTCCGCGCCGTTCTCAAGCCCCCCGGCCGTTCCTCACTCAAGGCCGCCGTGTGTGACGCTGTGTGTTTCGTTGTGAAAGCAAAACTACTTTGTTTGGCCTTCCAAAAGAGGACACTACTAGAAATCAGTGGTTAAGTTGTATTTACAACACTGTTCCAGAACAGTTCAACCCAAGTATTCAGATGTGTGCAGCACATTTTATGGAGGACTGTTTCCTGATCCTGGTAGAGTAGACTACAATGCCGGCTGTTCTGACTCACAGACTGTAAGTGTTTTTCGGGGCGGGGCATAGACGAGAAACAATAATGTACAGTATGTGTAAAATAATGTGTTTTTTTAACCTTAAACCGCATAAACACATTTCATTACACCAAATACACAAAATAATGTTCTTTTTAGCAACATCATATGACCCCTTTAAGTATAATTAAATTCGCAGTATGAGTCATTTCTACTTAAAATATATTAAACTGACTTGAAAACTGAGTTGAATCTTGTATGACTTTAAAAATAAATTATTTTGATGAGTTGCTATGACTTCTTGTTTTTTTATTTTTTTATTTAGTTTTTTACAGTTGAGCTACTGTGAAAATGACTAGGGCTGTCAATTGATCTTTTTTTATTTTACTTATTTTACTAACATCTGTCAATATTTTCATTTGTCTATATCAAAATTAGTTTTTTTATCCACACAGCATGTAGCTGTTTTCTTCAGCACTTTATGCTATGAGTGCCAATCTATAAAGATGTCTTTTAGATCATTTATTTCCTTTGTTATTATTATTATTTTTTTTATTATTATTCATTAATCAAACTAAATTAATGTTAAATTTACATCCCTAAAAAGTACGTAATGTCTGATATGGCACATTTCCTTTTTGCATATTATTTTGTGTAAAGCACCCACTTTTGTTTCTTATGACTCTGAACATAGTTTTTTTCTTTAACTACAGTGTATTAACACATAAATCAGAGAACAGTTAGATCAGGTTTGTTTATAATAACCCCAAGGAGGCTGTTTTTAGTCATTTGAGTGTATCTGCATGTGCATTAGTGACAGAGATAAGTTGAGGGCTTGTTTATGTGCATTATGTGTGTGGTATATTTTTGTGCTCTAGAGAGGTTCAGTGTGTGTGTATGTTTGACAGAAAGAGGTTGAGCGCTTGCGGTACGCGTGAGTGTATTTATACATGATGTGCGCGCATGTGTGTTCGTGCACGCAGTGCGTATGGCGTGTGTGTGCACCTGCTGTGAACTGTGAGGGTCATTTGTAACTCATTCTGATTAATGGTAGTTTGAGCTGAATAAATGAATGAGATGCAGAGAACAGTCAGTCTCATGGCGAGCTCGCTGCTCCACTCAGCACCGTGGGATTGCTTCCTGTCCACAGCTCCACAATTGATTTCCTCATTGCTTCAATTTGTCGCTTAATCTACTGATATGTTGATACATTTTTCACACTTTGTCAATTAATTTTCTTGAAAAATGAGGCCCAAAATGGCGAGCGCATCAATACAGCCGGGCAGCGATTCAGTGACAAAATTAAGTGATAAAATTAATTGTCCCCCATCTTTTTCCTGTGAAAAGAGAACTAATGAGAGTAGCAATTAGAGTCACATGTGCTCTCCTCAGGGGGGTTGGGGGTAAAAGAAAAACAAAACAAAAAAACAGGAGGAGAAAGAAACTCATAATAAAAGACTGAAATATGACAGCTGGTGTCTTAAAATGGCTGCCTTCGAAGAGCCGTTTTACCTTTAAATTGGGCCTCTGTTTTTTTGTGATCAGGTCATTGGTGTGCAGTGTTACAGAGTACTCCTTTTTAAGCTTGACTTTGATTTAAAACAGTTCTTTTGAGATTATCTACTCAGTGGCATCACAGCAGTAGGTGGAGCTGTGATGATCTTTCCCAGCTTATGCAGTCTATCACATTTGAACCTGAATCTGTTGATTTATACAGTTGAAGTGAGTCAAAATTTCACCTATTTACTTTTATAAAACACATTCCTGGTCTTACTGCGCCCTTTTTAAACGGATAATTCAGCCAAAAATGAAAATTCTGTCATGAATTACTCACTCTCATGTAGGGCTGGGCGATATGACTGTCAATTAATGTACATATGGCAGAAATGTACGGAAAAATCAATTTAAGACGTAATAAAACAGACGATGAACACTATTAACAGCAATTATTATGTGATGCAATCAAACTTATAGCAAAATGTGGTAGTTCTGTATGTTGTTTCAGGGTTGGCATCATATAAAAAATTAGACTTCAGAAATCTGCTGAAGCAGACAGCGATGGCCACGCTATCGAACCGCAACTGAAAAGCCAGCACTCACGTAATTTATTGTCAGTGTTTCCTTCACAGGAATAATTGTGGCGACTGGCCGTAGATCAATAGCATATAGATTTTCAGACACGGGGTCTTGTAGCGCCTCTGTGTAAATAGAGGGAGTGGAGACAATGTGACCGAACCGTAATGGACGAGTGAAGGAGATTGGATTCGCACACACGTGCTCATCCTCAAAAGAATGCGGTCAAAAGATTAGATAGACAATTGTGCATGTGATGGTGTGCCCTGAAACCTCGCACTAAAAATGGCCTCCCTCATCTGTGGCATCAGCTAGTCCTGTGATTGCAGCCGAGGCAGACTAATCCACTAAGGAGTCTTTAACAGGAAATGGATAAGAGGTGTGCACACTGGATTTAAGGGTCCCCGGTGGACTCAAGCAGCCTGGAACAGCCACTTTCCTGAACAGAAACAGCTGCCGTGTGGACTGGCTGCAGGCCTCACAAATCGCAGCGAACGGCAGCACACAACAGCGTATTGTTCTGGGACATGATCACATCAGCCATGACTCAAACAGTGCATAGTGCAGTTAAGATCTGGAAGCAGAACAGATTGCGTGCAGCTGAGTCGCTTCAAACTATTTATCTGACTGTGTATGAGACTTGTGTATACCCTGATGAAAAGATCAGCATAGACTAGCATATATGGTCACTAGCATATGTTGTGTTTTGGATGCTAGTGTACAACTAGGCTTAAGCAGCAGCACGGTCTTGGTCAAACTTTACCAGATAAGATTTCACATAACATGTAACTAAAGAATCATCACTTTTTTAAGAACGTGTTAGTTATTTTTGTTTAAAATCCAGATAAGATGTAACCAAAGTTACATAGTTCTTTTTGTAAGTGTAAGATCGTATCATTATTTTGTAAGGATCAAGATTCAATGATATTTTCTAAAATGTTTTTAACTGAACTTGACAGTCAGTGATCCCCATATACTTGGGTTTGATGGGAAAAGTAGGTTTTAATTACATCCTTTTTTGTTTTTGGAACAATTTGATAATGAGCTCCTTTTGTGTAACTACAAAGCAGCTGTAGCAACTTTACAATAAAATATATTTGATCTTGGAAATAAATATATAAATGAATGAGTAAATATTACACACACACACACACACACACACCAGGGCTTAAAGTTCTCCGGCGTGCGGCGTTTGGCTGCGGGAAAAAAAAGATAGTCGTCCTACATTTAAAAACACTTGTTGATATCACTCAC
>NW_015637156.1:841973-843572 GCF_001515625.1 Sinocyclocheilus rhinocerous
AGTAAACTGTCTTTGTATATTTCCTATTTTATATTCATTTCCTAGTATTTAATTTACCATTATTTCTTTTGAACAAAACAATTTCAGAAATTTCATGTTTTAGATTGTATGTCATCTTGAACCCTGTCAAGGACAAAGCTAACCAGCAAAACTTGATATCAAAAGCATCCTAAATGTTACATGTGTTTGCACCATATTGTAGTGAGTAAACTTTCTTGGTACTGCTGTTTCAAATATCCCACCATAATCTGTAGTCTGAGCCTGTCAAGGGCTAATGACAATGGCAGATACGTTACTAGTTAGTTTATATTTTTTGTTTGCCAAATAACCCTGTGTATGTGTCCGCCCCTGCAATGTGCCCCCCCAACCCCCAGAAAAAAGTTCAGGCTCAGGATTGGTATTGTCACACCCCTAGTGTCTATGAGCGTGATAAAGCTAATAATTTTCCAAGTGTATGATATAGCTTTCATTCTTCAGGTCAATCATATATTCATGAAAAAAATCAGTTTGAATAAGGAAAGCGATAACTTTGCCATAGTATCCTTTCAAATGTTAAATTTGCCACTGTCATTGCATTCTTTGCATGTGCTGCACTTTATTTGTACCGTTTTGTTTTATTAGTTTATTAATTAGAATTTGAAAGATAATAACAACATTGATTGATTAGTGAGATCTGATTTTAGTCCTTGAAAACCAAAAAAGTAGTACAAGAAAAGTCCTTGAAAGTCCTGGAATTTCATTTTGGAGTATCTGTACGAACCCTGTTTAAGTTACCAGTTCTTGGACCATTTTAATGTTTCTGTTGTTGTTAATTGAACTGAACTGTAGTTTTCTGTAGTAAACTGTCTTTGTATATTTCCTATTTTATATTCATTTCCTAGTATTTAATTTACCATTATTTCTTTTGAACAAAACAATTTCAGAAATGTCATGTTTTGCTTTAACCCCTGACACACACACACACACACACACGTATATACATGTGTGTATATGTATGTGTGTGTGTATATATATATATACATATATATTAGTGCTGTCAAATGATTAATCGCGATTAATCGCATCCAAAATAAAAGTTTTTGTGTTGTGTGTATAAATATGTAATATGTATATGTTTCAGAAAAATAGGTTATGTTCATATATTAAATATATTTATTTATAATATAAATTATATGAATATAAATATAGACGTAAATACATGTAAATGTTTTCAAAATATATGCTGTATGTGTGTGTATTTACATAATAAATATACATAGAACACACACATACTATGCACAAACATTTATTTCGTTTTCTGTAGTAAACTGTCTTTGTATATTGCCTATTTTATATTAATTTCCTAGTATTTAATTTACCATTTATTTCTTTTGAACAAAACAATTTCAGAAATTTCATGTTTTAGATTGTATGTCATCTTGAACCCTGTCAAGGACAAAGCTAACCAGCAAAACTTGATATCAAAAGCATCCTAAATGTTACATGTGTTTGCACCATATTGTAGTGAGTAAACTTTCTTGGTATTGCTGTTTCAAATATCCCACCATAATCTGTAGTCTGAGCCTGTCAAGGGCTAATGGCAATGGCAGATACGTTACT
>NW_015637156.1:843845-861370 GCF_001515625.1 Sinocyclocheilus rhinocerous
CTAACCAGCAAAACTTGATATCAAAAGCATCCTAAATGTTACATGTGTTTGCACCATATTGTAGTGAGTAAACTTTCTTGGTATTGCTGTTTCAAATATCCCACCATAATCTGTAGTCTGAGCCTGTCAAGGGCTAATGACAATGGCAGATACGTTACTAGTTAGTTTATATTTTTTGTTTGCCAAATAACCCTGTGTATGTGTCCGCCCCTGCAACCCCCAACCCCCAGAAAAAGTTCAGGCTCAGGATTTTTTTTGCTTTAACCCCTGACACACACACACACACACACACGTATATACATGTGTGTATATGTATGTGTGTGTGTATATATATATATACATATATATTAGTGCTGTCAAATGATTAATCGTGATTAATCGCATACAAAATATAGGTTATGTTCATATATTAAATATATTTATTTATAATATAAATTATATGAATATAAATATAGACGTAAATACATGTAAATGTTTTCAAAATATATGCTGTATGTGTGTGTATTTACATAATAAATATACATAGAACACACACATACTATGCACAAACATTTATTTTGTATGCGATTAATCATTTGACAGCACTAACACACACACACACACACACACACACACATATACACATTAAATTGATCAAAAATAACAGTAAAAACATTTGTAATGTTAAAAAAACAAAAACTTTTGTTGTGAACTTTCTATTTAAAGTTTCTTGAAAAAAATGCATCATAATTTCCATAAAAATATTAAGCAGCACAACTGTTCTTGAACACCAATTCAGCATATTAAAATGATTTCTGAATGATTGTGACACTAAAGACGGGGAGTAATGGTTGCTGAAAAAATTAGATTTGCCATCACAGGAATAAATTCTATTTTAAAATAGAAAGCGGTTTGTTTTAATTTGAAATAATATTTCAAAATATTACTATATTTACTGATCAAATGAATGCAACCTTAGTATGCATAAGAGATTTTTTTTTTTAAAAACCTTAAAAAAATCTTATTGACCCTAAACCGTTTAACGGTAGTTTATAAGATATAATTCTGTTCGACTTCTGAAGAAAAAAATAAATAAAATTATCTACCTGACTCCAAAAATTTTAATTGGTATGGTGCTTTTATGCCAGCATAAATCAGGTTGGACCATTCCAGATACATTTTTTAGTATCTTGTGTTATCCTAAAATATTCGCTAGTCATCCCCTCTGTTCGCAGTCCTCCTTAAACTATTTTCTGTATGTGTGTGTGAGTCCTCTGCCACTCGCCTCATTTTCTTTTTCTCCTGAAGGACTCACTGAGCGCTGCCATTCAGCATAGGTGTCTGTTTTAAAAATGAATCCCGCTCCTTCTGCTGAGACTTGTTACCTCAATAATTCAGAGCCTGAGAGAGGTGCATTATGGGCCTGATGTAGATGTGACATGAGTAGGCCCGAGACAGTGACGATAATTGATATGATAATGGGGCTTGAGGAACAGGAACAACAGCAACAAATAATAATTAAAGTATGAATAAATGATGGAGGTAAAACTGTTGGTGCAGAGGAGTAACAGCGCACACAGATGGGACGGGATGTGCCGACGTCTCTCAGCACATGTGCTGGGACTCTGGTGTGTGTGTGTGTGAACATGAGACTTTTGGAGGGATGACATACGTTGTGCTTCAACATGCGAGTGTTTATGATGTGTTTTTATGTGTTTCACAGCCCTGAAATGTAAACCAGGCTGTGATTTGTACGGTATGTGTTATAGTAGGACTGCTTTTGCTGCTAATAATATATCAGACTTTCTTTCCTGTCATTGTTAGATGGAAAGTTGTCTGTTGTTGATTGCCGCACAACATAACAAGTAAACGTTCTTTAGAAATGAGCAGCAGAAGAAACGTATTCTGAAATTTCTTTTTATTAACTTGACTCAACTGTGAGACATGGCTGGTCATGTGATGTCAAAATGGCAGCCTCCACAAGAGAGCAAAACCTTTAATATAGAATAAAACCGCTTTAAGCCAGTTATTTTTGATAATATATTCATTATTTATCTGGGAAAGTAACCTCAAGAAGAGAGCTATCATTATTATTTAGTTTAATTTGACTTATATGTTGCTTGAAAACATTTTTTGGGTTGATGTGAATTGCAAACAATAGAGAAACATGCTTTTTGCCTGCATAATGGTGTAGTTACAATATCTACCAGCGGAGGCTAACTATTAAAAGGCTGAGAGAAAAAAAATCTCTGTTTTGAAGCTTTTATCTAAAGTTAAAGGACGTAATTTTAGATGTGTCAAAAGGACAATTTATTGCTTTATTCTTTGCTTAATTGACCCTTCACGATCTGACCAATCATAACGCAGAATCTGCCATTTTTGTCCAACAAACAAACCAGTCAGGAGAGTAGATTAATGTCGGTGAACTTGAACTTGAAAAATGGTGTGTATTGATGTCTTTTTGTGGTTGAAACATGATACCTTCTGAATGATGTTCATTCATGTTTATTTCGTGCTATAACTAGTAAAGATGAAGAGACAATCAGTTCATGTGCCACTTGAACTGAGGCGCTACAGCAATCTATCACGACACATTCAAGAGCCACAAAACGGTATATATGGTTTGAATTCCTCAAAAAAATGACAAAATTTGAAAGCTGAGATGTTTCATACAAAAAGTAACCTGCTCGGTCTTGTCTGTTGGTGCATTGTCAGTTTTCTCTTTGCTCCACGATGTATGTGTGGCGTAAGAGCGCCATGGCTTGTTGAACATAGCAACAGTCAGGGATGGGCAAAGATTCATCAAAATGTATTTTAAAATAAAATACCAAATACCTTAATTTTAAGTGTATCAAAATAAACTACAATGAATGTTGGGGTTGGGGGAGGGGGGTGTCTGGACTAAATCAGCACCCTGATAAAGAGGTTGACTGGCACAAAGTATTTTATGTATTTTGAAAATACAAAAATACTAATCTTAAATGTATTTAAATACAAATTACATTAGATTTTTGCCGAAGGCTTTCAAATACAAAATACAAAATAGTATTTTGTATTTCAAATACGTATTTTAAATACATGTATCTGAAATACTGCCCATCCCTGGCAACAGTAACGAAGGTGGGTGGGTCTTTGTGAAGGGTCAATTGGAAAAAAAACATCAAGGCGAGAGCTATCATTATGATTCAGTGTATTCGATTCGACATGTTGCTTAAAAATATATATTTAATTTGGCAGAATACACTGGCTACTTTTGAATGGTATTCAATACAGAAACATGCGTTTTCCTGCATAATGGTGTAGTTACAGTTATCTACCAGCAGAGGCTAAGTCTTAAAACTAACTAGTCAAACCTGGAATTAAAAAAAAATTATTACACTTCTCTTTCTTTTGCAGTTTAAGATCTTAAAATGGCAAGAACTCTGAAGCGTGTCAGGTCAGTTATATGATAAAAGCAGAATAGCAAACTTTTTTTTTTGTTAAATCTGAGCACAGCTCTATAGTGTTCAAAGGCCCTACAGTGCAAGTCTTTTAGCATGTAAAACCCCTTTTTAACTGAGCTAATGTAGCATTCAGCCTCAACCTCTCTCTCCCTCCCTCCCTCTCTTCATTGCATAGACAGATGCATGAGATAGTGAGAGAGAGGGAGTAAAAAAAAAAAAAGTTGAGATCTGCATAAAAACTGTTCAAGTGCGTAAAGCAGCCCCATCTGGAAGGCATCGAACAGGAATGAAGTTGTACAAAACCATTCCATTGATAATAAAGCTAATTTTTATGGCTCTGACAAGTATGTAATTATGTTCAGTGGCGCTTTTCAGATTTTATCACAGTCAATAAAGCGCGGTGGTAATTTCATTCCCATTTGACATATTTACATGGCAACATTTGACTGGGAGAATTAGTAACCACGAAAGGCTTGATAGATATGTTTTAATGATCTGTGACCTCTCATCTGTTTCCTGCCTGTCCCCGGGGAAAGCAACTTCCTGTTTGACCTCTGTCCACATGTCGTCCCCTGCAAACAGCAGCTGGGTGCAGGTAAATCACCCCCCCCACCTTCCTCCTCTTAGACGAGAATCATGTGTTTTGTGTGCTAAGTAGGATTTGGGCTAATACAATGATTTAGGACTGCCATATAAAGTTTAACTACTTCAGGAACATCTGAGATGAATTTTAGCATCAGCACAGATGTGTCCACAGAATACCCTTGGTGTAGTCTTGCAGAGTTAAGGTTGGATCGTTAACTTTTGTGCGTTTAGCGAAACAGTTGAATCCTAACAAGTTGCCCCGTATGTTTATGTTTCCTTTGATCTTTTCATGGGTTTGCGAACTGCTGTGTAGAAGGAATACGGAATGTATACGTCTGACATAAATTTTTTAGTAGGAAATTTTTTTTTTTTACAGATATGGCGTACTGTAAATTAAAAAAGTGGAATGTTTTTTCAGATTATATTTAATAATAATTGCTTTAGTATGACATTATAAATGACAATATAATAACAATATAAAAGCAGAATTATCTTTATAATATAAAGCTTAATGTGTTCCCCCCTCCCACACATTTTAAATGGGGCTTTATACACAAGGACACATTACCTTATTAAATATTATTTTATATATTATATATTTTACGGTGTGGGCCTATCTATGTTTGGAAGTCCTGGGCATCAAAAAGTTATAATTTAGAGCAGTGGTTCCCAAACAATTGCTACTGAATCAGGTTACAAGTAGTAAAATATTTTAAAGGGCTGTCAATAGAAAACATAATCAGTTATTATTAATTTCATGATTATTTGTAGTTATTGCTTTGTTTTTTAATGTTAATTTTGTTTTAAAGAAATAATATTGTTGAAATTGTCAGTTTGTGTGAATGAGATAGATGGATGGATAGAAAGATGGACGGACGGACAGACGGATAGAGATAAATTGAAGGTGGATGGATAGATGGACAGATTGATAGACAGATAGATGGAGGGATGGATGGACAGTCTTTGGTAAGAGGTTGGTTTATCTGGTCATCTTCTCCGTAATCTGGTAATCTGATTTTCGTTCCTAACTAAAGTAGTATCGATGTAAGGGGTACTTGTGTCTTACTGATGGGCCCATGGGGGTACATAAGCCAAAAAAGGTGTGGAAACGCAGTTTTAGAGCTTTTGAAGCACAGGACAATCATTGTCGGCCCATCTCAGTTAGTGTATCCCATCGGCCATCTTGCCTGCTACCTCTCTGCAGCGCAACATTAGCACTAGCTCATTGACCCCCACCTGGGGGGCCAGGGCAGGAGTTGATGGCAATGTGTGTGTATGTGTGATCATCCCATAGCCCACCGCTGAGAGGCAGAATCAGGACCACGCCGTTAAAAGACCATCAAAAGCAACAGTAATTACGCAGGAAATTGGCAGTGAAATTGAAAAACTTTGACCAGTGTGGCACTTCCTCTTCCTGGGATCCCTCTAGTGTGACAATCGCATTTGAAAGCGCTGATAAAGAAACGGCTTGATGACAAAAATCAAGAGGAGACGCGGCAAGGTGCATTGTAGCCCATGCGGTGTGGCACTTCCTCTTCCTGGGATCCCTCTAGTGTGACAATCGCATTTGAAAGCGCTGATAAAGAAACGGCTTGATGACAAAAATCAAGAGGAGACGCGGCAAGGTGCATTGTAGCCCATGCGGCCGCCATCCTGCCCTCTGCTATCCATTATCACCACCTAGCACTTTATAGCGTCTCCATTCTTTGTTGATAGATCATTTCGGGATATTTAGCAAATTGCCACATTTACAACTTTCAAATTCAATTTCCGAATGGCTAGCTGGAAAATAGATTTAAATGGGCATCATCTAGCATGATATGGTGGTCCGGGATTCATCTGGCTGCACAATGGAGCACGTACACGCACACACACACACACACACACACACATACACTTAAAAACAAAAGGACTGTCCTTTTGGCCTGTGGGATGCCGTAACTTTCAAAGTTGTCAGGGTTATTCATACTCTCATTTCTAAATGACAAAATGCAGAAAGTGCAATACTCCAGCATAAAACACATCACACAGAAATATTAGTTAAAACAGTCAATATTTAGTAGATTGATTTCATTTATGTTTTTGTTTTTTTCCATAATTTACTATAATTATAATAATTATCTCATTTAGTACGTCATGTATATTTTTTCCACTGGGCTTGTGTGTGTGTGTATTTTTTTTTGCATTGAAATATACAAGCAATGCTACCTTAGAATGTGGCTAAATGTGTCTATTAGTATTTAAAATATGGTACACACACACACACACACACACACACGCGTACTCAGAATTAAAAAGCCAGCCGATGTCAATGTTTACACCCATTAACATTTTTCTGATCTTAGGGTGGTCCACTCAGGCATAGTTTATGAGCATTACGCCTGTCAGAGGGACACTCGTAGTTGCTAAGTAATTCAGCATGTCAATAATAATGAAGCGATGACATCCTCAGGACTGACCACGGACAAACACGCGCGCAGCCATTGTTCTAATGATCCGACGTCCATTTCCATAATCAGACTGAAGCCCCTCACTGTGTGCCCAGACGCTTGCTGTGATGCTTTTACAGCTGACTGATTGATTGAATATGAAGTAATGAGGGTTTCTCGGCTCTCTCCTGTTCATTTAAAATTCCACATTGGACATCAAATGGAAATTTTATGCAATGAGATGGATTAATGGAATTCGCCACGCATTTTTAAGTCTTAATGTACAGCAATAATCCCCATAGGTTGTCGTAGGGAGATGGAAAGTTGGAGCTGTTTATGGGCCATTTCGGTGCATTACTGTCAGCTTGATGGACGTCACACAATATTTTTGCTCCAGTACAATTGAGCTTAAGTTTAGAGCGAGGTCCGGCAGGTCCTGGAGCACAGACAGATCAATCCCTCTCTGAAACGCTGGATTACTAATATCAGACACATTTATCTGCGCTGCGTCTTGAGAGTTTCCTGCCTCCAGCCTTAAAACCTGTTCGGCCCATTCAAATGCTGAACGTTAGTATTTTAGTGTTAAACGAATGGATCGGATCGTTTTTATTGGGAAAGAAGCCACTGCGGCTGGATTTTTTTTACCCTCAGAGACCTATGCATTGATATTCATGATGTATATATTTTTAGAAACATGACTTTAGGAAGCCATTTAGTTTAAAAAAAAAAGTTTTCTCTAGGCAAAATTGGGTATAATTTGGAAAACCTTGCAAAATTGCATAACTATTTTTTGATACAGTAAGTTAAAGTCTCAACACAGTTCAGCACTCAAATGTTTAAAAAAAAAAAAAAATAATAGTGTATTTCAACCAGTAAGAATACACACACACACATTACATACACATACATACATTGTGCAAGAACAATGGAAAATTGGTCTGAAATTTATTTACTTTTTAAGCCTTTCCCAATACTAGAAACATAAAATAAACAAAATATTAGGTATCAAACACAAAATAAAAAGTTTTTCTCACCAAATACATATTAGAGTATCCATATTTAGTGAACATTTGATCTTATTTAATTGCTTTATACAGTACAAACATTGCGATTCTGCTTGACTGTGTCTCTGAGCTCACGTTTAGATGTAAATTTGTGTTTTTGAACACACTTCAATGGCCACGCCACTTCCTGTGCCGTTTTTCGTACCAAGGCGGGCGGCATTTTAATTTTAAAACAATCATTAAGATTATTATGTGATTATTGTCTCTAATTGATGTGTCAAGTGACTAGTGAATGAATGAATACAAATTATATGAAAGGAAACTGCAAAAACAGCAACAGTCTCGTCCAATCAGCCAGCCCGAACGCCTGGGCCAAAGAGGCTTTTGTTTCTCCACTGATGGTAAATGATATATACAGATCGTGGCAAATAAAATAGCATATTTGAAGCCCAATTAACATTTGTTAGCCCAAGGCTGTGTGGGGCCCCAGCTGGTTTGGCTACGTCCATGTGGGGAAATTTTACATGGGCACCAGACAGCCTGATCATGTGACCAGCATTCTCATTAATCTGCTTGCATTCATTTTAATCTCATTTAAACGGACCAATCAGCAATTAAATCAGCTGAGCCAGAATAATATTGTTGTGATTGTGCAAACAAGGGGTTTCCTGTGACCCGAAATGGTCTTGTCAGTCTAAAGGGGTTGAGAACTAGTGTTTATGTATGTGGTATTGACACTTGCGTTTTTTGCCCGCTCTTTCTGCTGAAGTGACTTTTTTATTTATTACAGTGTCTCCTCCTTTTTCTTTCTCTGTCTCCCGTCGTATTCCTCCTCATTTTCTTTCATTCCTTTGATATTTTGTGCAGGCTTATGGTACTTATGTTTAAATATGCATGAATTTTGCATGGATAATTAACACGCTTTTCTTCATTGAATGTTTATGAACTGTGTACCCATACTGTGTAATTTCAAACTAGTTGCTAAAGTCGACTCATTTAGAACCATTTACTCAGGGGCGAATGGACATTTTAGTTAAGTTCTGGGAAAGGAATATTCAAGGAGTCATTTTATGCCTTTTTAGAAAAGTTTGGTCAAAAAAAAAAGAGAAGAATATGGTTTGTTTAGAATGTTTTAATCACCGGCTTAGTGACAGAGCCCACTGCTGACCTTGTTGTGACATGCTGGTGAGGCAGAGAGAAATGCAAATGGCCTCCTTGTGTCTTCCTCTCTTCACTTCACTGATTTTTCAAACTCAGAAACACACTTTTTCAACTCTAATTAGCGACTGCAATTCCATCCAAACAAAGAAAAGGGGAAAGCAAATTCAAAAGGGGTTTCAAATGTAATTTTTGTTTCTTTTTCTGTCATCAGTTGAAAAGACAGTAGCTAATCTTCACTGTGTGCTTAAAGAGCAGTCACGGATTGGAAACTTAGCTAAAGCAATTAATATTTTTAGTGCCTTCACCCTGATATGCAACTGACATGCAGCGACTTTTACATTCTCTGTTTATAAAAATGACAATTATGTTATTTACGGAGTGAAACACTTGTGTAAAACAGTATCAATGCTCATCGCAAGGACTAGAGACTCGTAATGTGTGTCCTTGTCCTCGCACACACATTCACATAGCTATTTAAATGAGGTCATTCCATAGACATCTCTTGTTTTTTTTATATGAAGTTAATTATAAACACTATAAACTAAGTCTAAACTAAACCCCGCTATTAAAAGCATTCGTTATTTTCATTTTTACTATACACACACATACACACATATATGTGTGTATATATATATATATATATATATATATTAGTGCTGTCAAAATTAGCACGTTAACGCAGGCGATTAATTTTTTCAGTTTAATGCCTTAAAAATATTTAACGCCATTAACGCAGGGGCGGGGCTACGGTTGGCCACCCCACTCACAACTGCTGTTTCTGTCTTTTTTTTTCTTGACAAAGACCATCGTTTATTAAAACGCAGAATGTCTTTATGACCACAACAATCCGTAGACTTTTCAGATGTGTGCTTCAACTTCACTTCAGCGCCAGACGTGAGTCACATGAACGCGGAAATGGTACTGTGCTCGCAGCACGTGCTCGTCAATTGCACCACAAATGTGCTGGCGTGCGCTGTAGCCTGTATCGTTTCATATCAAATCGCAAAAGAAACTACGAGCATGCAATGTCGTAGTTATGTCGTCAGTTAAGTCATGAAGTTACCAAAAAGGCAATTAAAGCTGCCTTAAAACTGTGCATGTATGTATGTATGTATTTGTTATATGAGTCACATTTAAGAACATGTGTCTGAAATGCAGTGGTTTTCCAAACTGTCCTGGAGCAGCCCAGCACTGTCTCCCTCACCTAACATACTTGACTATGATATGACTGTCATACACTGAAGCAGTTCCGGTGGAAGACGCAGCACGTCGGCGTTGCGTGATTAGTGACGAATGCGGAGAGAGAACAAAACAAAACGGCGGTCACAAATTAGAAGTACAAACCGAGGATTTGCAAAGAAAAATGTCGGAGGATTTCGATATAAACCAAGAGGAGACAGCTAAAGTAAGGAAACTTTGTTTCCTTTGGTCCTATAAACAAACTCGCGAGACTAGCATATCTCAGAGGCGCGTGCGCTGCGCATACGTGCTGCGCATACGTGCTGCGTCATCCGCCTGAACTGCTTCAGTGTTTGACAGTCAGCGGAAGTGAGAGAAAAGTGTTTATTACGTTTGAAATATGGATATTTTTCTTAAAAACACACATGGATTCACTACAGGGGGCCTTTATTCATGCCCCGGAGCCATCTGCGGCACGTTTTATTATGAATGCCTGTTATTCATAATAACAATTAATAATTATTTTATTATTATTATCAAACCTATTTCGGGTTTGTTTTTAACCAGCAATGTAGTAATTTTTAATTAAAGGGGTCATATGATGCGATTTAAATTTTTCCTTTCTCTTTGGAGTGTTACAAGCTCTTGGTGCATAAAGAAGATCTGTAAAGTTGCAAAGACTAAAGTCTCAAATCCAAAGAGATATTCTTTATAAAAGTTAAGAGTCAACCACGCCTGCCTAAAACGGCTCGTTCTAACACGCCCCCACATACCTACGTCACGATGTGGGAAGATTTGCATAACACCACCCAAATGTTCACGCAAAGAAAGAAAACTGGGTTAAAATAAAATTTATATATATATATATATATATATATTAGGGCTGTCAGTTTAATGCGTTAACAATTAATTAGTTATGAAAAAATAACGCAATTAAAATATTTTAACGCACTGGCCCTGCCCCCAGACCTGTAGGTCATCTCACATTACATACAGTTGACTGTTGACAAATATGATGCAGGGTAACAACTCCATAAATGCAGTTATGCCCTAAAATTCAAGATATTGGGGCAAAAATGCCCCTGTATGAGTTTTTGTCTCATATTTATTAGGCTTGCCGCGATAGACGGTGCTGACGGTTATTCCGGTGTTAAGCCGCAACACCGGTTACGTCACTTGCCCAACGCGGCACCGACCCCCACCGTGGTTTTGATTTTTTATAGAAATAAAAATCATTTAGTTCAGTAAAAGAACAGACACTACAATTAAAAACTGAACGCGGATGCTCAATGCAGCGTGCCGAACGACAGTTGCATCACAGATCAGATTTCATTTCTCCAGTGAGGAGAGTGAGTCGAGCTGACTGACAAGAAGAGTGAGGTGAGCGAGGAAAAGAGGGAAAATTCAAGCTAACTAAAAACGAACAATTGCTTTACGCCGAATTGCCGCTATTTCAAAGTGAAAGTAAAATGCGCACGCCGCTTTAACAAGCTATGTAAAAGCGAAGGAAAAGAGGGAACGCCCCCGCCCCGCCCCCGCGGTGATACCGGTATTACCGGTGTTGTCACACGTCGATTAACCGGTGGGAAAATTTCCTCACCATCACAACCCTAATATTTATATCACATCACAGGAGTGCTGTTTTTGTTCCGAATATGACGAGTGCAAATGTAATTTTATACACCAGTTCAGTAAATAAGAAGTTAATATTGTTATATTTTAAACACAGTATTAACTGTTTTTTTTCTCAGTTCTGCCAACAAAAATATGCCCTGCATTTCAGCCCGGGCCCAACGGGCCCCGACTGTTTTACGCCCCTTGGGCCGGGCTTCGGGCCAATTTTCACGTCATAGTTCAGACGCGGGCCAGTCATCGGGCCTGTTTTTGGCTTCTCCTTATTTTTATATTTTAGACATCCAACAATTATGGTGATGGAAAAAAAATTGCTGTGCTGGTGGAAACAACACAAGACCGTGCTACAGCGACTGTCAATAGCGGCTCGGACGGTGTTTAGTGTCCCACAGCAGCAGCGCAGCTGGAAGAGATCCGCGTTCAGGCTAAAGCTTGCCGCAAAGCACCGGCAAAAGTAATTACCATTAATGTGTTGGGGGGAAATAGTAAGGAGATATTTGAATTATTTATTCATAAACTAAATGAAGTTGCCGATCCTGACTCGCCATCTCCTCATTGGACGCGACTTTAGAGAGAAATGCAGCTTTACAGTTTACATAATGAAAGAGTTTTTGTTTTCGATTTGTTTTATTTCGTTAAGCAGTAATTTAAAGCTTTCTATAGATAAATGTATCATGTCTGTGTGGCATGTGTTCGCTGAGTTTCGGTTCATTTTTGTGAAGCGCTCCTGTTCAAGACCGAGATGGCAGAAAGCGCATACAAAAGCACACAACCTTTTGTTGATATTGTGAGTGCACACAAATAAAAGTAGACCCTTTACAGTTCCGAATGATGTATTACTCTTATGAGCAAAAATGACGGCATATTTTAAGTTGTTTCCACTGAAAAAATGCAAGTGATCACACAGGCGCCTCCATGTGCTGCAAAGCGAGCTTTAGCTTCCACTTTCCGCACAAACTATTGGATATGCGCCTAATAGCACACATTTATCTAGGTTTAATGTTTAAACTAACATTTGTTATATGCTTGAATTGTTTTATATCTATAGATTTAATTTTAGGCAAGTCGTGATGATTTGAGAAGGCAAAATTGATCAAACATAGGCTAAGATCAACTCACTGTCTGCCACTGGCCTATTGGTCGTTACTTGAAAAAACAAAAACATACATTTAACGAACAAAAAATTCTCCAAACGTTTTTCTAAAATAAAAAAAAAACAAAATGAAATATAATCACTTTGCCATTACATACAAAACTGAACTATTTTAATTACTGAAACAGTAGTATAAGCTGCTTTGGGAGAAGGGGAAAAAAGACGGGCTCGGGTCGGACTCGGGCCGGTAATTCTGATAAGCTGTCGGACAAGGGCCGGGCTAGGGCCTGAGCGTCTCGGGCTAGGGCCTAGATTTGAGGCCCTTGCGGGGCTCTAGCATTATCTAATGCAGTGTAAGTATGTGTGTGTGTGTGTGTGTGGTCAGTGTGTGTTTTGAGGCAAATTTCCTGAATTTTTATTCCAAATATCAGTTGAAGTGAACATTTGAAAGTTTTTCATTTGTCTGCGAATGGATGACTTGATTTTTGTGGCACTGATTTTATTAGACTTAGTCAGTGAACACTCAGCTGCTAGTAAATTTCAGGCAGCGGTTGTGCCATTTTGCTTCAGTTAATCACGATAGTGTCGCACTGGATATTTTTCTTCTCCCCACTGTGTTTGCGTGTCCTTCAGGAACTGAGTTATTTTGGATATGGTTCCCTTAATTCTTATGGGATAAACTTGCTTCAATTACATCTCCCAGCTCTCAAAGCCATTATCATTCTCCGATTTTAAGCAGGCCTGCGGGAGCACCTGTTTATAAGGCAGTCGCGTCAGGGGAGCCTGTTAACTTTTACAATGAGCCTAGTAACTACTGAACCTTAATGAAGACACAAGTGTGCTCCCACAAACTGATAGTTAATGGAAACACGTGGATTCAAATGATAGTCTGTGGGCCGGAGGGCAGAAACACTGGTAAACTAGTTTAGTTTGACGCTGGCAAAAAATGTTATGACAAGGTTAAATGACAGACACTGAAAGAATGTTGGGGGAATTTTGTTAAATCAGCGTCTTAAAATGCAACGCGATGACCTATAAATGTGTTGAATATTGGGCTGCCGGGACCGTAGCAGCTACAGCATTTTCACATTTTTAAGCATTGCCAGACTGATCTTACATTATTTCCAGAGCTGTTTACGCATTGTCTCAGCTCTTTATAAGACTCTTGTGTAATCTATACAATGCTGCTTCACATTTCAAAGTGATGGTTAGAATGATTGCCTGATGAAGAGCCACATGACTCAAAACGTTACTTTTGGTGAGAATGTGCTATAAATATTTTTCTACTTCTGGAGCTATGGTTTCCCTTTGTTTTTGTTTTTTAAATTTCTTTTTTAATACTTTATCCTAACTTAATATTCACATACAATAACAACAACAATGGTAATGGTTTATTATTATTAAAATAAAAATGTTATTATTAATACCTTTAAATATTAATAAATTATGTGTAAATAATTGTTTATAATTTTTAAAATTACTTTCTTTTCTACCAGCTTAATATTCACAGACATAATAATAATGATAATAGTAATATTAATAATAATAATTTTACTACTACTACTACTACTAATAATATTGCAGAATCTCTTAGATGTTGCTTATCACACTTTAAAGTTGATGTGTATAATTTTTACTATTTAAAAAAAAAATTATGAATACTTTCTCTTATCCTATCTTAATATTCACAAACAGCACCAATAATAATGATAATAATAATACGATTAATAATAATAATAATAATAATTTTTTAAATGTTAATATTAAATATAAATAAAATACATCATATAAATAATACATTTATTTTAATAATAATTTATTATTATTATTATTATCATTATCATCATCATCATTTATTTATTTATTTATTAATTGTTAGTACAAGACAAAAACTTACTTTTAATAAAATGTAATGATTTAAGTGATGTTATTTTGAAGTAGTCCAATGATGCAAATGGCACTTTTGAAGTAACATTCCTGTCATGGATCTAGTTACGCTCTCCGTTGCACAACTTTCTGCCAGCTTACAGACCTGAAACAACCCGTGATGAGCGTAGCGAAAACAAAACTAATTCTGCTTTCATCCGTTTGAACTATAGTTGGGCTGGGAAGCTTTATTGTGGCTGGCAAGGTGATAAGAGAGAGTGATCGTTTATTCTTTGCTTTCTTATGAATTGCCTCTGCTTC
This sequence comes from Sinocyclocheilus rhinocerous, assembly GCF_001515625.1. Classification (NCBI taxonomy): domain Eukaryota; kingdom Metazoa; phylum Chordata; class Actinopteri; order Cypriniformes; family Cyprinidae; genus Sinocyclocheilus; species Sinocyclocheilus rhinocerous. Next base: position 858,538 of record NW_015637156.1, read on the forward strand.
ATTTATCATAGAGAAGGAGAATACAATACAATACATGCCTAGGGCCAACAGTTGTGTGTTTGTTTGTGTCCATGCGTGTGTGTGTGTGTGTCCCGAGGAGGGTTTGCATCTGTGTGTTTATATTTGTATGTGTGTGTATGTATCCGTCGGTCCGCTGGGCCACTCTAATAGCAGCTATGCTCGAAGCCACCTCCATTTTTCTCTGTTCCTCTCTTCTTCTGCCATAATTGCAACCCAGAGCACGACTATGATTCAGGTCTGGAGCCTGTCTCTCAGCAGGCTAAACTACAACACCAGATCCCCCGAGACAATCCCTCCTCCTGTAGAGCACAGGTCATCCAGCATATAGCCTGGCAGAAGAACTCTTTCTCTCTGCACTTATGTCTCTATAAATGAGACATCTGTATATAGAGTTTCTAAAGACAATTAATATAGGCTTGCGTCCTGTAGAACGATGTGCGTGTGTGTATGTGTGTGTCACTGCATTCCTTTTACGAAGCCTCTTAGGCTTGCTAGCTTTCCATGGCCGGCAATTAGCGACATCTAACACTCCGGCAATATGGCGGCTCTTAAGCGGAGTCAAAAACCACACTTGAGGCGGGCAGCGTGTTGATTCTCTGTGAGGAAGGAGAAAACAGTACAGTGAGCTAATTAAGCCCTCTTGAATGGAAACCAAGGTGATTTGGTGATCAGCCTTTAATTGCTGATGTTGGAGCCGAGCTCCTTCTTCATCCCAGGCAGTCAAGTGGAAATGGAAGAAGGCTTGATAGAGATGTCACTGTTTGTAACGCAGTAATGAGACAAGGCAGCCCTCGCTAAGGTAACTATTATGATGTCTGTTTTGTTTCACGTTGGGTTGTGCATTGAAGAGATTTCTTTTGTGTTAACTTTATCTCTGGTTTCTGCCAGGTGTGGTGTTGTTTTGGTGAGATGGTAATAAAGTGGCTTTGTCAGTTATGATCGTAGTACAGTAATCGTGCTCTTTGATCATTTCAACCGTATGATATGTGATCTTTTATGATCAGTTGTCAGGGTAACAATATGATGTCTGGTTTGTTTCACGTTGGGTTGTGCATTGAAGAGATTTCTTTTGTGTTAACTTTATCTCTGGTTTCTGCCAGGTGTGGTGTTGTTTTGGTGAGATGGTAATAAAGTGGCTTTGTCAGTTATGATCGTAGTACAGTAATCGTGCTCTTTGATCATTTCAACCGTATGATATGTGATCTTTTATGATCAGTTGTCAGGGTAACAAAATTCAGATTGAAATCAGAGTTTGATTCCTTTGAGTTGGGATTTGAATTTAAATGACAGGAAGAGGAATTTATTAAAATTCAGCTAATCAAAGGTAAAATGTTATGGGAAATCAGGTGTTCTTTCATCCTAGTTCACAAAATTTAATTGATTAAATATGATGAAATATTTAACAAAATAACCAAATACACATTTCTGAATGGTAGTATTCCATCTATCAGGCCAATAAACTTTAAGCCAACATTTATAAATAAAATTTAAAAAATAAAATATTTTTTAATATTCTAATTTTACTTCCTTAAATTTAAACAATTATTCTTATTATTCTGTTCTTTACTGTTTGCTACCTCAATTCAAATTTATTTCAAATTTAGAGACTGAATTGGATTTTAAAAGGTAACGTCAATTCTATTCTGCTTGTTGTCCGACTTTAAATGTGATGTGTGTAATGTTTTAATTTTAAAATACTTTCTCATATCCCAACTTTATATTCACAGACAACAACAGCAACAACAATAATAATAATAATAATAATAATTTATATTTTAATAATAAAAAGACTGCATATTTTTATAACCATTATAAACTGTTATTATTATCTTATTACTATTGTTATTTAAAAAAATATTATATTTTTTAATCATTATTAATGTTTTTCATTTATTATTTAAAATATTAACAATATGACATTATTATTATTATTATTATTATTATTTTGCATGCTATAGCCCCATTTCTAAAAAATTATAATAAGACATATGGAAACAAAAACAAAAAAAACTACTTAATTAGCAAGGTGACTAGTTTATCCTGACCCATTCCTGTCTGGTATTGTATGAATTCAGCAAGCCTATATTTGTACAATGAGCTGCACAATTCATTGTAAGCACATCATTCATTTATGTGCAGTGTCCGTTCATAAATATATGATGTGTTTTTCGGGGAAGCGGCTTCATAAATCGCAGTCAGTGCTAATTACAGACGGCAGTGTTAATGCTTGAGACTCGCTGCGCATCACGGGAACAGCTGTTTATCTCGCGCGTTCAGATACTTTTGTAATGAGAGCCGTGTGTTTCCATGACGACCTGATTGCTCACCTGCTCCTCCTTCATGAGATCAGGTGCTGCCATCTGTGCCACTTATTTGCCATTTATTTCAGATTTAATATTTCAGTTTTTTAAAAAGAATATTATATTATTAGATATAATTGTATATACAGTATATGTAGTAGGGCTGTCAGTCGATTAAAATTTTAAATCTAATTAATTACATAATGTGTCGATTAATTAATCGCAAATTACATTTGGCTGTGAAAATAGCCCCAAAAGATTATTTAAAGCTATTTTTGTGTTAAATGAGAAAGTATTAAGTAGACATTACAAATAGTAGCTTTAGAAAGACATATTTTATTTGATTCAACATAAAATTTATTACACATAAACGTTTAGGCTACAACGGCCTGTGGAACATAAAAGAAGATCATTTGAGAAACTTGATTTTCTTTTCGCTCATTCAATGGAAGTCATTGGTAACCAAAACAGCTTTGTTACCAACAGTCTTCAAAATACCTTCTTTTATGTTC
>NW_015637156.1:862170-864102 GCF_001515625.1 Sinocyclocheilus rhinocerous
ATTATTATTATTATTATTATTATTATTATTAATAATATTATTCTTATTTATTTTTTTTACTACTGCTACTAGTACTGCTACTACTAATAATTTCAATTCAGCGAGTATTGTTGATTCTATTGTAAATGGTGCAAAACTCTGTCAATTATATTCTAAGTGGTTTCTGGTGCTTCCTTTTCTTTTTTAAAAAAACAAACAAACAAACTTCTAGCAACAAACAATTTGCAGGATTTAAAAAAATAAAACTTATCACATTGTGCCAGATTAGGAAATTATATAAAATCTATATGCTGTAACATTGAGTATTTGAACTTGATTGTACCTTGGAAGCATGTTGTGGCAGTATAACCAGGTGTTCACACTGATGTAGATTTGCATCTGGCATCTGGCTAACCGCCTAAGCTGACCAACAAAACCTAGTGCTGTTTTTTCATTGCCAACTGATTTTTCACAGTTTTCTGAGAAAAAAAGCTATAATTTCAGCACTGTCAGCCATTATAGCTGACAATGAGAGCCTGTGATTCTGACCTCTGCCCTTACAATGCACTGCACCACACAGAATGGGCCTGTATATCAAAGCATAGATCAGCATCCGCCAGCTCTCTGACAAACTTCTATTGCTATTTTCAAAGTTTTTGCTCATGCCAACAAAAGCTCATCCAAGGAATCGGGAGCGATATTGTAAAGAAAAGATTAACAGAGCAGATATTGAATTAAGCGGCCTATGATTGGTGGCTGTCACAGAATCCGTGAGTCTCCTGTGGAGAGATAAATGATTTGTGATGGCCACTCTTTGCTCTCTTCCTTTGATAGCCACAGATCAAATGGACTGCCTCCCGTCAGTGCCTCGGCACGGGGCTTTGGGGCGAGGCGAGGCAGAGGGCTGACTGACAGGAAGACGCCCGCTCCGTTTTAATATTTCTCATCTCTTCGTGAATTAAACCTCCACCTGGGATGAAAGACTCGACTCCCAGACACAGGCAAATGGACTCGGAGCACCGAAATGATAGGTGGGGAAATTATGATCGGGGGTGAGAGGAATATCATATTAATTCAGGATCTTCAATATTGCTGATGGCTCAGCTTTTTTCAAGATAAAATAATGATGACAATTGTCTTTTTGTGAGTTCTTCTGTCAAGCAAGACTGAGAGCAATTATATTTTCTGGGTCATTCTGTGAAGCATCTGCTCTTTCTAGTTTGACAAGGTGATTTTTAAAAGTCAGTTTTGGTACGATTTCAAACATTTTATTAGACAAATAATGTGTTAAAGTATTAATAATTTAAAAATGATTAAATATAATAATAATAATAATAATAATAATAATACATTTATTTTATATAGCACCTTTAAAAGTTGCTTTCTCAAGGCACTTTCCAAGAAAGCTTACATAAAAGAAAACACAACAATATAAGACAATATACTATAAATTCAACAAGAAATAAATCACAAAACAATACAATAAAAACTAATCAAATAAAAGCATTCCTGAAAAAGAATGTTTTAAGAAAAGTTTTAAGAAAAGAATTAGCATCCCTAATGTCAATTGGGAGAGAATTCCACAGTTTTGGAGCATACGTTGAAAAGGCCCTGTCCCCCCTGAATCGTAACCGTGTTTTGGGAACAACTAAGAGACCGTGCTCAGAAGATCGTAAATTGCGAATTGGCGTATAAGGTGTTAAAAGATCTGCCAGATACTGTGGAGCGAGACCATGCAGAGCCTTGTATGTAAGCATTAAGATTTTAAAATCTATGCGGTATTTAACAGGGAGCCAGTGTAACGTCTTCAAAACAGGAGTTATATGGTCGCCAGCCCTAACCCCAGTTAAAATTCTAGCTGCTGAATTCTGCAAGTATTGCAATTTGTTAAGAGAGCATTTGGACACTCCAACAAGGAGAGCATTGCAATGATCAATTCGTGAGAAAACAAAA
>NW_015637156.1:867866-883136 GCF_001515625.1 Sinocyclocheilus rhinocerous
AACCGTGTTTTGGGAACAACTAAGAGACCGTGCTGAGAAGATCGTAAATTGCGAATTGGCGTATAAGGTGTTAAAAGATCTGCCAGATACTGTGGAGCGAGACCATGCAGAGCCTTGTATGTAAGCATTAAGATTTTAAAATCTATGCGGTATTTAACAGGGAGCCAGTGTAACGTATTCAAAACAGGAGTTATATGGTCGCCAGCCCTAACCCCAGTTAAAATTCTAGCTGCTGAATTCTGCAAGTATTGCAATTTGTTAAGAGAGCATTTGGACACTCCAACAAGGAAAGCATTGCAATGATCAATTCGTGAGAAAACAAAAGAATTAATAAATTTTTCAGCAACAGAAAAGGGCAACATAGGCCGAACACGTGCAATATTTCTAAGATGAAAAAAGGAGGTCTTTACCGTGTTCTGTACAAAAGGCTCGAATGACAGGGTGGCGTCAAAGATAACACCAAGATTTTTTTGTTTACTGTGTAGCTCTAGGGCAACACCATCAACTGATAGATCTATAGAAGCAGCATTTCGCAGTTGGTGGGGAAAGCCAAGAAGCATAACTTCAGTTTTAGAGCTATTCAGACAGAAAATTTTTAGACATCCACAACTTAATCTCAGAAATACAGTTGGAAAGATGAGGGACATCCACAAATTGACCAGGTTGAGAATGTATATAAATCTGAGTATCATCAGCATAGAAGTGGTAGCTGAGGTTAAGGGATCTTAATAGCTGACCAAGAGGATAAATATAAATGCTAAAAAGCAGGGGACCAAGGACTGAGCCCTGTGGGACACCAGTACAAACAGGATCCACATCAGATCTGAAACCATCCATAAAGACAAATTGACTGCGACCCGTAAAATATGACCTAAACCAATCTAGTGCAGTTCCAGATACACCAAAGACAGTTTCCAGTCGATTTAGTAAAAGCATGTGGTCAACAGTGTCGAAGGCTGAACTAAGATCGAGTAAGATGAGAATCGAGAGAGCGCCAGAATCAGAAGCTAACAGTAAGTCATTAACAACTTTAACCAAGGCTGTTTCAGTGCTGTGCAGTTTCCTAAACCCAGATTGAAGGGGGTCAAACAGATTATTGACCGTTAAATGGTTGTGTAATTGAGATGAAACAACACCCTCTAAAATTTTAGCAATAAATGGAAGATGAGAAATTGGACGAAAGTTACTGAATTGTTCGAATCACTGTTTTGCTTTTTTAATATGGGAGTGACAGCAGCAGTTTTAAGTGCTGTTGGCACAACACCAGTGGCCAAGGAGTCATTTATTATTGTAAGAACAACAGGGCACAAATAACCAAAACAGGATTTAAATAAACTAGAGGGCAGGGGATCAAGTATGCAAGTGGAAGCTTTCATACGAGCTACCTGTGCACAAAGAGACTCAGAGGTGACTAAGGAAAAATTAGAGAAGGGTGTACCGGAAAAACTTGGTAGATTAACTGTAGAAACATGAGAATGAAGAGAAACAGATCTTTGCGAATGTTATCAATTTTTAAACTGAAGTATTTAAGAAAATCATTGCAGGTCTGAACTGACACAGTTAGAGTATTCGAACCATCTACTTTCAATAGACTGTTAATAATGTGAAAAAGCTGCCTAGGGTTATTATGATTATTGTCAATAATCTGAGAAAAATATGAAGACCTTGCAGTGTCAATTTCTGCTTTATATTGGCCCAAACAAGTTTTCCAAGCTTGATGAAAAACTGACAAGCCAGAACCACGCGATTTACGCTCCAGTTTGCGACATTCCACCTTCTTTGAACGCAAATTGTCATTATACCAGGGAGCTGTATGTACGAAAGAGGCATTGCGTGTTTTAATTGGTGCAAACATGTCCAAATTGGCAGCAAGAGCATTATTAAGTAAAATAATTTTATGCTCAGAAGGGACAGAAGACAAATCATCCAGGCATGCATTGATTGAATTTGCAAAAGCCGCAAAGTCAATTGATCGCCATTTACGGAAAGAGACAGTATGTGCAACAGGCCTTATAGAATATGGTACCTACAAATTAAAAAGGATGGCTGAATCATCTGAGAGACCAGCATCTACAGTAGAGAGATTTGACACCAAAGCATCATTTGCCATAACTAAATCAAGTGTATGACCTATACATATATATAGACAAAAAAATAATAAAGAATGAAATATGAACATTTTGAGTTTAATTTATTTAATTCATATTTAATTAATCTCTCTCTGCTTTATTTATTTAGAAATATTGAAATTTTGATTTTAATTTAATTTTAATTCATATTTAATTATATATATATATATATATATATATATGTGTGTGTGTGTGTGTGTGACCCTGGACCAGTGGTCTTAAGTCACTGGGGTATATTTGTAGCAATAGCCAAAAATATATTGTGTATGGGTCAAAATTATTTTTTTGTTTTATGCCAAAAATGATTAGGACATTAAGTAAAGATCATGTTCCATAAAGATATTTTGTAAATTTCCTACTGCAAATATTGTCTTATCCTCACAAACCATACACCAATGGAAAGCTTATTTAGCTTATTTCAGATGATGTATAAATCTCAATTTTGTAAAATTGACACTTAAGAATTTGGTTTTGTGGTCCAGGGTCACATATATGCTTTAAGTACTATTTAAATACTTTTATTATTTATCTTTATTATTAATTATAATTTATATAGAAATAATATTATTAATATTAATTTTGATTTGAATATTAATTTTGATTTGAATTTAATTTATTAATTTATGAATTCAACTTTAATTTTACATATACATGTATATACTGTATATATATGCTTTTAGTACTATTTAAATACTTTATTATTAATTATAATTTATATAGAAATAATATTATTAATATCCATTTTGATGTGAATATTCATTTTGACTTGAATTTAATTAATTAATTTATTCATTCAAATTGAATTTAATATATCCATATATATACTGTATATACTGCATATATATGCTTTAAGTACTATTTAAATACTTTAAATACTGTCTGTCTGTCCGTCCATCCATCCATCCATCTATCCATCTGTCTATCTGTCTATCTGTCTATCTATCTATCTGTCTGTCTGTCTAATCTTCTAATTAATATCTATTTATAATGTAATTATCAAAGCTATATATAAACATACAGTAAAATTTGCCAGGACAGCAGGGTGTAATTCTCAATCAGAAAAAAAAAAAAAAATAATAATAATAATAATTTGTTTATTTTTTTATTTATTTTACAGAAATGGACATCAGCTATTCATTGTTGATCGTTTGTCAAGTCATTTACACATGTTTATGAAGGAAACAATTGACAATCCAACAGGAAGACCAGTCAAAATCACGTTTGTCCTGTCGCATGTTGGATTTTACGACCTCTCCAGCTCTAAGCTGAGAAATCTCGTTGCGCCCTCGGCAAACGCTGTCACTGTGGCCTCTCAATATTCCTTTCATATTACGTTTGTTAGCAGTTGAGCAAAATTTAATATGTTTACATAAAATAAGACATTGATCAAACTGTTTTTGCACCCACCCCCACGCACCAGCATTCATAACTGAGGGGGTAATTTTAAAATTCATTATACATTAATTATCAATGCGCAATAACGATGATGAGCCCTGGTAAATGCTTTCTTAAGCGCGGCCATGTTCACCCATGCTCTAAACATTAGCAGGGCCCATATAGCATGCTATATGCTAATTAAAAGCAGAAATGGGAGTTGTTTCAGCCGAAGCGAATGTGACATGGGCGACTCTTGTCATTGGGGACGTGTTAATAAACGAGCCAGAGCTTCAGCCACTTGTTTTACGAGACAGCGCACATAAAACGCGAGCACTGTAAACAGAGGCGCTAATCATCAAAAGAGCTTGTAAACACAAAACGTTTGAGAGCGGTCTGGCGACGGACCACATGCAGGGCAATAATCTTGAATGTTGCCATCATACATAGAAGACATTGGTTATTTTTTATAGAGTAACACATAAAATGAACTATTATTAGATGTTATTAAACTTTATCTTTGTTAGATGCAGGATATCACTTGAAAATGAAAGTGCAGTCCATCAGTTTGCTCTTATGACTTACAGGAAGTACAGGCGTTTTTGTAGTTTTTAACTATCTTGTTAATTTTTTTTTTGGTCAAGTAACACACTGAATATACACACCACTGTTCAAATGTTTGTGGTTAGTATTTTTTTAAAATAATAAATTATTACTTTTAAGCAAGGACACATTAAATTGATCAAAAGTGTCAGTAAATACACTTTAAAAAATATTGAAATAGAAAACAGGTTTTAAAAATTTAATATTTCATAGTTTTACTGTGTTTTTGATCAAATAAATGCAGCAGTTGTGAGCATAGGAAAAAACGGTGTGATTTTTGTGTTATGTTTATATGCATAAATTTATATTAATCATATTTTTATTTGCCTTTAAATATTTAAGTATACAAAACCAAGAATACTTAGTGGCAGACAGAGTGTGACAGTTTTTTCATCCCATTTGAGATTTTTGGCACTAAGACAATTTTGCTGAAAATGTGACTTTCGAGTGAATGATAAATTGTTTTGCATGATTGTAATAACTTTTTTAAATACATTTGTAAAGCATTGCAATAAATATGTATAAATGCATGTTTCATTACATAGCCTTTGTTCTTACATACTAGCTATGTTAGGGTTGTAGTCATAGTCAGTGGAGGTCTCAGTCATTATGGTGAGAAAAATATGTTTATGTGTAACGCTCCATATATGTACCATTGTATTTGTTTTACAGTTTTCCTTTAAAAGTATCATTCTCCAAAGCAGTTTTTAAGATCTGTGTGCTGTGATTGTGGTGGGCCCTGTAGGGGCAGATATAGCAGAGCTGCTGATTTGACACTGACAAACACACAACCCACAGGCCTCAAAATGACAGTAACTAAGAGCCTCTCCCTTCCCTTAACCGGCGCGATATTGATCTGATCCACAGGATTTCACTAACCGGCTCTGACACTCCAACCGAAGCCTCTCAGATCAGGAGACGAGAGACTAACCAGGGCCTACAGGTCTACTGTTTTTCAATATGATACAGACCTCAAAGTCATTTTTACTTATACTTGATAAATTAAGGCAATCAATAACGCTTTGTTGTGCATTATAGTGATTTTACCACGGTCTAGGGGTCTTGTTAGTATCATAGTTGATATGCAAATTTCTAAAGCCTTTAAATTAGCACACGATCAAAACTTCTCTGAATAACCTGTTGTACACAATCTTCTACATGCCTTCTGTCATCTGATTTAAAATGTATACTTTTTAACAAAAAGTACTTTTAGTATAATTCTTAAAATGTCCACCCTCTGGTCGTTGTACACGTGGAAAACTTGTATATTGTAAGTAATATTTTAAAAAGGTCACTTACCAAACTGAAGCAAATTAGGTTTACTTGATTATCCATGGATCATTTTAGGAAAATCATTTTTAAATGTGTGCATCAAATAAGATACATCAGGCTTTTGAGTTTGAGCTCCATATTCCCCTGTATCATACTAGATGAGCCATAAAAGCCTGATATATCAAATATAATATGCCTAAACAAACAAATAAATAAATACATAAATACATAAATTCAATTAAAAAAGATCAACAAATTGTTTCGTTTTGAAAATATTTTTTTTTCTTCTGACTAATATTTATTATGTCAGGCTTTACAGGATTAACCATGGTAAAATCACTGTAGAGCAGTGGTCGCCAACCTGTCGATCGCGATCGACTGGTAGATCTTTATCACTGTCCCAGTAGATCCCGAAAATAACAGTAAAATAAGTACAAAAATGCATTACATTTATGGGGTTATATTAATGTATCACTGAAGGGAACTGTCTTGAGAAAAGTTTCGATGGCAATGGCATTTTCTTCTCCGTATAAAGCGCAACTCTGCTTTGTTTACAGCGGTAACCAAGGAAACGCGGTTAAAAATCAGTATCAGTATCAGAATCCAATTTGCTAGTAAAAAGAAAAGAAAATCTGAATTCTGAATCAGCTATGACCGGCGCATCACTAATTAAAATACTAACTAAAAGGCCTCAAATTTGAAGCACAATCTGGGATATCTTTTTCTATCAATTCTTCAATAGGTAGATCTTGTCTTTCATAAAGGCTGAGGTCAGGGATCTTGGGCCTAAAAAGGTTGGTGACCATTGCTGTAGAGCATGGCCTTAAAGGATTACTTTACCCCAAAATCAAAATTCTGTTATTATTTATTCACCGTCATGACATTCCAGACCTGTTTTACTTTGTTTCTTCTGGGGAACACAAAAGGTTTCTGAAGAATGTTTTAGCTGTTTTTGACCATACAATGAAAGTCAATGGGGTCCAAATCAACACTATACCCCATTGACATTCATTTGAATTTTTTGGTGAACTATTCCTTCAAATGGTGCATTTCAGCATTAGTTATATGATCAATGACAAAAATGTTACAAAATGTATTAGTAATAATGCTGTTTCTTTGTACTTCTTTGTGAGATTTACTAGCAATTTCTGAGCAAAAATGGTTTCAAAGTAAATCCTACACCAACATTTTTTCAGTCCTTTCTGAAGAAAATATAATTGATGCATGCTTGTGTAAAACTCAGCGCCAGAATGTAGCACCACTAACAAACAATTCTTCACTGAATACTGTAATAATTCATTAGCTTAACTGTAGGCCGCCTATGCTTGCCAAGCAACTACATAGTGTAGAATGCAGCTAATGTGCAGTCACAGGTGTACATTCACAACAACTCATCCAATCAGACTGTAGAGCGTCTATCTGTTAACGTGTGATGTAATACCCATCGGATCTGTCAAGATTGATGCTATAGTTTCACAGCATTGCAACAGCAGCTGAGTCTAGGCCTCTGTGTTGTAAAGACTGTGCTGTAGCACTGCTGTCATTTACGCTGTGTTTGTGCCGTGCATCGCTGCTGAGTCTCTATGAAGGCCGTCGCTGTGCTGACGGTTGTGTGCGGGAACCCTCAGCCCGCTCATTAATCTATATCACCCTCCATCATGGCAGCAGACGCGGAGAACAGCTCTGTCTTACTCACAAACTCAGTCATACTGACGACAACTCGCCTCCTCAATTCTCTGAACTCTGGCCCATCTCTCTCTTATTCTGTATTTACTCCACTCCTCATTGTTTCCTTCTACTTTCCATCCTTGTCATTATCTCTTTTCCTGTTCACGTTTTTGCTCCTTCTTACTGTGTGTGCATGTATGTATTTATTTATTTGTGTGTATATGTGTGTGTCAGAACTTGAGCTGATTCTGAAGATGGCAACTGTGTGTTTGGGGATTCTGACACTTCCACTCTCTTTATCCACACAGACAGTTTTTCTCTGAAAAACAGCTTTTCTGCAACTCGTTTTCTTTTATTCATTAACCAAATCCTTAGAGCTCCCACACAGCCAAGGAAAGCCTGGAGGGAGTTTTACAATTGTGATTTCCAGGACTGTAAAAGTCTTAGAAATTAATAAAGAATATTTTTTTTTGTAGTATTTGACTTGTTTTCCAGTAAAAAAATATTCTTAAAACAAGTGAAAAAGTCTACTTGTGCAATAAGACAAAATATACTTGTATTAAAGAAACACTATCATTCAAAAGTCTTACATGCTCGCCAATGCTGAATTTATTTGAGAATTAATATATTTTTTTGTAGTATTTCACTTGTTTTCCAGAAAAAATATTCCTAAAACAAGTGAAAAATATTTTGTGTAATAAGACAAAATATACTTGCATTAAAGAAACATTATCATTCAAAAGTCTCTTATGCTCGCCAATGCTGAATTTATTTGATCAAAAAAGATTAAAAACAGTAATATTAAAATAATATTACAATTGTAAATTGCAATATTACAAGTTAAAATAACTATTTTCTTTTTAAATATATCAATATAAAATATCATTATTAAATATTTGTGGATCATTTTGAAATTATTATCAAATATTTGTGAATGTTTTCGATGATTCTTTGATGTTCATGAGAACAGTGTTTATTTGAAATTTAAATATTTTGCAACATTATAAATATCTTTACTGTCACTTTTGAACAATTTAACACGTCCTTGCCAATGTTTTAATTTCTTTTAATCTGACCCCAGAGTCTTAATATCTTAAGCAGTGTTGCGTCTGAAAATAATTATAGTTTCAAGGATTTTTTTTAAGCTGGAAAATTACACAAAAATTTTATTTTTTCTGCGTAAAACATATAATCAAAAAGTTATGTCTAGTTGTAAGTAACATCTCTATGAAATAAGATTTTTAATTCTTAAAATCCTTATCTATTAATCCAGATTGACCCTTCAGTTTTGGAAAACAATTATTATATTTAAAAATTTTGCCCACTAATTAAAGGCAGAGTAAGTGATTTCTGGTAGCCAATGTTGATATTTGAAATCACCAAAACAAACACGCCCCTACCCCAAAAGGGTCTTGCCCCTATTTTGATAGCTCCGCCCCACATATACGTACGCAAATGTATTGCTGCAGTGGCCAAACATTATGTCAACTAATTAATATTAATGAGCCAAGCTGATAAAGTTGATAATTTATTCCAATATTCCATTTTTACAAATCATTCAGATGTTGCCAGATAGGTTTGAATTTCTCCCACATGAGCATCACAGTGTGTCTAAACATGCACGTAACCACTAAGCCATGGTTCCGACCAGAATCCTTGGGGTTCTAAAGGATTCACAGCAGTCCAGAACTTGCCGCTGCATTGTCATTATGAGCAAGTATTTTTTAGGAAGGTTCGGCTCCTTAAATTCTTGTCTTAATTGCACAGCTTTGGGGCACAAAAGACACATTCTTAATTACGGAGGAGGCTGGTAACCATGGCACGAAGAAAGTCACCGCACGGCCCAGCTCAAGCATCGCCTTCTTATGTCATTTAACCTAATCACGTTTGATTGATTACTGCGGTCTCCAAACACAGCGCCCAAATGAGGGTCATTTTACACAGGAGGACCGCAGGGCACCGGGGCTTGTGTACACATACAGTATTTAATTGAGAGGTTGGATAATTCCAGCATTTTGTTCACATTACTATTTAGATTCAGTACATTATGCATCATCATAATTGCACAGAAATGGAAAAGAACATACAGTAAAAATGCATTGGGAGATTTTTGCTTGTAGCATGTTTTTCCCAAACTTTCAAATAAGCCACAGTAAATTGGTAGTATATTAAAGCCACTAGGTACTGACATTTTTCATTTCATTTTGATTTTCTTGGATATTTAGCCCATATCTTGTTGGATAAGACACACCGCCCTCTTGTTCCCACTCTTGTCTGAGATCTGTTCAGTAATTCATCGGGAAAACATTTAGGTAAGTTCCAGTTTAATTGAACTTTCAGAGGTAGGAGTTGAATAAACAAGCTAGCAATGATTGCACTCCATAAATGGCGTTTTACAAGAAGGGCGGATCCTCTGTTTGAAACAAAGCTTGATCCGTTCCTTGTTAAAGTGAGAACGCTTACTCAACTTTTGACTTTTGTAACTTGGATTCATCAGTTGGCAGTTACCGCCACTTTGAAAAGTCTGGCTTATGTCGAGAGTTGATCTTTTGTGTAGCTGCATGAGGTTTAGAAACATTTTAAGCACTAAATGGATGCTTTTCACAAAATGTCAAAGTGCAGGAGGCCACCATTAACCTTTCGCAGGTAATACTTCTATATATCGCTTCCTTATTCAGCTATGCTTCTCAATCTCAGTTTCTTTCGTTCCCTCTCGAGCGCACACTCAGAAAAAAAGCCCCTCTCCCTTGTGTCTGTGAGCTGTGGATGTAGGGAAGGCATAATGAGGGAACTCAAAGCAGGTTATGACTGATGCTGTCCAGACCCGTGCAGGCCTGGTCTGCCCGTGCCAAGACTAGCACATTTAAAGAGGGCTGTTTTCAAAACTTTTTCCTCACCACCTTTATATGCAGCGTGAAGTCTTTCAGATGTTTTTCTTCACTGGCATGCTTATACATAACCCAGTTGTCTTAAAGTATTGAAAAAATGCAGAATTCTTCATTTCCTGTTGATGAATTTGGGAGGAAACAGAGGAAGAGTGAAACACACAAGGGTCGTATTTAAAGGAATATGAATCATTACTCACACTTGTGTCATGCCAAACCGATAAAATGTTCTTTCTTCTGTGGAACGCAAAAAGAAACATTTAGCTTAATGTTCATGCTGCTGTTTGAAAGTGAATAGAAACTAAAAGTTCTCAAGCTGCAAACATGACAGGTATTTCATTTAGGATTGTTTGCTTTAAATTAGTTTTATTTTATTGAAAGAAGCAGTGCCTAATGTTGTGCTCTGTGGTCTATGGAAGAAAGAAATCATATTAATTTTCAACGACATGAGAGTGAGTAAATGATGACAGAATGTTCATTTTTGGGTGAACTATCCCTTTAAGATCTTTTCCACACATTTGGCAACATTTATGTAATTTCTGTGAGTAATATCATAAGTGTTTAGTGAAACCAGGGGAGACGGCTGAGCACATCTACAGAGCGGCTTCACCATTAATTTGATGCTGTTTGGTGTCAAAGTTCTCGGCACAGAACTAGGCAGGAGAGCCTGGCATATTGTCCAGGCTGTCTTTACTCTCTCTGCTGTGTTATAATGGAAAGACTGAGGTACTTCCTCGGATGGTGTGCTCTGTCCTTTCTCTCAGTCCTTGCTTCAATTTAGACATATGCCTTCAGTTCAGTAACTGAACTGAAGGCATCATAAATGCACTGAGTGCCTTTTCGGCCTGTTCCTTGTTTAACAGTGTGGCCATCCCATTCCATCCTTGTATTCATTCCACTCACATCCTGTAATTTATTAGTCACAGTATCGATAGGTGTAATAAATATATATAGATTGGCAATGTAAATTATATGCATGTACGTATGTGTGTGTGTATGTATATATATATATATATATATATATATATATATTTACATTACCAGTTATTTTAAATATAATTGACTACATTTGTATTTTATTTTATTTTATTTAATTTTGTCTGGCCTTTGTTGTATGCCAATTTTCTTTCTTATCTCCTTCTAGCCATAAAAATTTGAGGAGAAGTAGATAAAAAACTGTAACAAAACAACATTTACAGTGTCAGATAGAGCACGATAGGAAATTGTAATTGTAATTGAATATGAACCATCATGTCAAATCTTTGGATGACCAAAATCACAGTCATGGTGGTCTGACTTTCTCTCTCTCTCTCTCTCTCTCTCTCTATTTTTAATGACACTTACTATCATTCACTGAGATCCATGCAATGCTCCAGCACCTCTGACAGGTTGTGGGCTGCATCCAAAGCTCCTTGCTGTCCTCAGAGGGGAAGGACAGAGTCCATGTTGTGAAAATTGTCCCATCTTTCGCTCGTTCCTGTGGAGGTCGGCATCAGCGTGTGTGGCGAGGACTGAGGTTTAGCTATTTGCTCTGCCCCCTGGTGCCCCTGAGGGCCGTTTAAAGGCGTTTAAATGTCTCCCGCCCTGGCTGGCATGTTTGTTTTTGTTCTGTAGCCGGCTCATGCTACGTTTAATGACGCAGGCCTGGGTTTTGACTGATTTATCAGGGGCCATTAAGTCAGCGAAAAGGGAGCTGGAAAACACTTTTACGTCTGTTTCTGAAAACACAGCGACTGCCAAAGCTTCACACCGCCATGCTGCTGGCGTGTTGCTCTTCGAGGAGCGCCGAGATCGCAGGGTACATAAAGTTTTAAAGTTCCTGCTGGTGGTACATTGTTGGTGTTTTATTCATGGTTTGTAGAATCCTCCATACGGCTTGGGGAAGAGGAAAAGGCTTAAAAAACCAAATCTGGCCATTTGGATCAGGGTGTTATTATGTTAGCGGTTAGCTTAAATACACAAAGACAGATTGATTAACAATCAACATGCACAAAAGTAATCAACCGCTCAAATTAACATGAAATAACACTCTAAATAACATGATAGAGCCTCAAAAAATATGTATAATGTCTATGATAGTGGCCGTCAGAAAGCTTGTGAAAATGAGCAGCTGTTTCCAATAAGGACGTGTTACAAGTGACAGTTGTGTGTGTGAATGTACCTTTATCAGGAAGTGTTGTTGCCTATTAAATGAACCATCTGTAGGACAAGATTTTGGGGACCTTGGGGACACGTTTCTTTCCTGATAAAATGCTGGGAAATCAAAACCGTGTGTGGAAATGGCCCCGTAATCAACATCTGCACGAGCAGAACGAGTCAAAATTGGCTGTACACATCCCCGTCCTTGCCCTGTCAATCACTCGGGTGAGAGGACGCCGAGCAGATGAGTGCGTTAAAACGTCTACGCCCACGGTGCACTGTAAATTCCCCTTGAAGATCGCTGGTGCCCACGCAAGGCTCGTCTCCAGACCCGCAGTATCTGCTGAATTTCCAGATATACCGGTGTCGCAGTCATTAGCCGAAGCTGTTCGCATTAAAGTCATTAATCGCAGACTGAACTCGTTGTTCTTGTGGGTTTATTGCAGGATGAAGAATATCGCCGCGTCTGTCACTTTGAAAACTTCTCACCCGAGGTGTCACCTTATTTGTCAAAACAGTTCACGAAAGCGTTTCATCTTAGCTTAATTCATTCAATGCGAAGGCACTACATATCCGCCAGCGAGACACACATAGCGGAACATGCCATTGCTCGACATTACATGACGTTGTTTTCCAGCATTGTTTTTTTTTTCTTGTCCTGTGTATTTTTGTTGTCTCGGTAGGAAGGGGTGGGGGTTGAGACATCATTAAGACTGGTGGGATGGCTGGTGTCTTTCCAGATCATTCTGTCAATGAGAATGCCACTGACGGTAGGCCATTGTTTGGCGTGGCAGGCAGGCAGGGCCTCGTCTCCTCTCATCTGCGCGTGAGGCGGGCAGGCGGCCCGTCCCGGGCTCCGGTACCGGGGCGTTGATGATGTAAAGTGACACGCCGTCAGCTCTCATAAGACAACGGCCAGGCGTCGGCCTGCGCTTCCAGGGGCCATGCATAATTCAACAACAATGCAATATCCCCCCCTCACCGAGATGCAACATCTCTACGTCCTCTCACAGTCCAAACCCTCTTCAGCCCCTGTCTGACACCAGTCGTAGAGCGGCTGCGCAGGTTCAACACACACATGCATACGCACATGCACAAATGATCGGGCTGCACTGGTGGCTGATGAACTATATGAACTGAGAGTGTCTTGTAAGGCGTTGATCACGTGTACTGGGGATATTGGCAGGGCATTTGCCCCTGTCAGTCAGCTTTATATTATTGCTTGAGCATAACCACTTATGGCTTGTTTGAGTTTTTTTTTTCGTCTTTGTATTAGACAGTTTAGAACCAAGATTTTAGATGCCAAAATGCTGTAAACAGAAATTCAATTAAATTCAATTCAAGTTTATTTGTGTAGCGCTTTTCAAATACAAATCATTGCAAAGCAGCTTTACAGAAAAGTTTCTACATTATATTTAGGAGTAGGTTATTAGTGGTGACTATGGCAGAAATGTACAGTAAAAATCGTGCAGATAGTTACAAATTACACGTAATCAAACAGATGGTGAACACTATTAACTGCAATGATTATAAAGACGTCTGTCACTTGTGTCATTTTTGAACGAATCAGGGTTTTTGAGCTAATGAAAAACAACATAAAGAGTCAACTTGACTCTTTCAAGTTGTCAGTCTGTCTGGAACACCCAAAGACAATATATCGTATAATTATATTTTATATATGTGGGTGTGTGAGATTTTCTCAACCCTTTCAGTAGTTTTTTGAGCCTATTTATTTTGCTGTCCTAACTATGCATGATTATATGGTTTGACTTGTGACCCAACACAGTCACCCAGGGAGTGTTTATGTAAAGGTGTGTGTTTGACAGACAGAGAGAGACTTTACTGCAGATAAATGTTTAAAAAAATAGATACTAGCACGAGTTTCTCTCACACATGATTTGAACACACACAGGAGCTCTCTGACATTAGATCAAAGAGGAGAATGGCAGAGGTGTGGAGGATGTAAGAAGTGTGTGTGTGTGTGTGGATTACAACATTAGATGAAACTAAGGTGGAAGGGGCCTTTTTCACGCATGTGTGAGTTTGAATGTAGCTCATTCATCGCGGGGCTCAGAGATCCTGCATAATAATGGGTGATGCTGTAACCGAGTCAGACCGGAATAAAAAGATGGAACGGACAGAGGGAAAAAGAGAAGAAAGAAAAAGAGCGAAGGCAGCGTCTGCTAGTCCTTTCATTATATTTCCCCCCACCTCCCCGCTATACCTACATGAAGACGTTCGTTAACCCCAAACTACAGAGTGTGTGATGATAGACAGAGCCGTCATTTTGGCAGTTTAGACTAAACAGTTCTGATGAATGTATCGGTGGATGCTAAATGTGGATCTTGTTTCCCGCCTTTACTGCAGCAGGTTTATCTGTGAGATCTGAGGCTCAAGAAAACGTCTGGGTGTTGGAGCTGTTACACAGTGGTTAGCACATGTGCTTCAGGCGTATTGAGCCTGGGTGCTCATGTGGGAAGGTTCTAATCTGACATTTTGTCAGTTGTTTCTTAATCCTCTTTACAACCTCTATCCCTAATAATATATTGTCTTCTAGGTAGAAAAATCCTTATTTATTTATTTTTTAAAAATCCTTATTAACAGAGAAAACAACAAATTATTTATTTATTAATTTATTAAAGAGAAGAAAGAAAAAGAGCGAAGGCAGCGTCTGCTAGTCCTTTCATTATATTTCCCCCCACCTCCCCGCTATACCTACATGAAGACGTTCGTTAACCCCAAACTACAGAGTGTGTGATGATAGACAGAGCCGTCATTTTGGCAGTTTAGACTAAACAGTTCTGATGAATGTATCGGTGGATGCTAAATGTGGATCTTGTTTCCCGCCTTTACTGCAGCAGGTTTATCTGTGAGATCTGAGGCTCAAGAAAACGTCTGGGTGTTGGAGCTGTTACACAGTGGTTAGCACATGTGCTTCAGGCGTATTGAGCCTGGGTGCTCATGTGGGAAGGTTCTAATCTGACATTTTGTCAGTTGTTTCTTAATCCTCTTTACAACCTCTATCCCTAATAATATATTGTCTTCTAGGTAGAAAAATCCTTATTTATTTATTTTTTAAAAATCCTTATTAACAGAGAAAACAACAAATTATTTATTTATTAATTTATTATTATTATTATTATTATTTTAAATCTGTGGGCCCTTTGGCTACTTCTATTGAGAATACAATTATATACATT
>NW_015637156.1:883225-891472 GCF_001515625.1 Sinocyclocheilus rhinocerous
TTTTTAAATACTCAATCACATTATCAAAGGAAGTAGCCCAAAGCTCCACAAATGAAAAACTAAGAAATTACAAATTTAAATATAAAATTATTTGTTGTCTCCTATATAAATAAAAAGTAGGGATTAGGGAATCATTATTTAGTATTATTAATATTTATTTATTTTTTAAATAAAATATTTTTCAACTTTATATTGATAGAGAGAAGTCAACTTTATTTCTAATTTATTTTATTTTTTATTTTATTTTATTTGACTACTTCTATTGATTGTAGAACAATTTTATTCTATTTCTTGTTAAATAAATAAAATATTGGCAACCTGACCAAAAATATAACAATTCGTAAATACAAATGAGATTAAAATTGACTGGTTTATTTTCTAATCCTATTTACACGTTTGTCCCCCAAAATGTATTGTCTCCTCTCAATTTAAATGAAAAAATCTTTTTTTAAAATAAAATAAAACTTTTTAAAATAAAACAAATTATTGCCACAAGCTAATAAATAAATGAGAAAATGAGAATGAATAAATAAAAAATTAGACTGAAATGAACTGATTTGCCCAAAATTTGGCAGAGATTATAACTGATATGTCCGTCACCATTTTATATAGGGATAGTGTATGTGTGTGTGTAGGTGTGTGTGAGTGTGTGTATGCATTATATTAAAGGTGTGGATTTTTTTTTTACCCCCTTTGCAGGGTGGGTTCGAGGGCGGACAGTTCAGTGTCTCTGAAAGAAGATAGATGAGCCATCACATCAGTCATCACCCAGTTTAACATGCCGCCCCCAGTCCTGCTGGGGGCCTGTCAGTGAGGCCTCCCCAATCCTTCCCTTCATTTCTGTCTTTCTCTTCACCCTTAAAGCATTCCTCCATTACTCTCCTCTTCCTCCACCTCTATTCTATTCTATTCCCTTCCCCGTATCCCCTCTTTTTGCCTTCCTGCTGTGCGACTGCATAATAAACTCAGGTAGCGGCCCTTCCTGCAGACAAATGAAGCCAAAGGTTCCTCCCTGTCAGAGAGGGGAGTATGATTTCAAACACACAGACAGGCGTCACTTCCAGTCTTTATCCGTAATTCGTTCTGCTGCGGCGCACAGACCGAGAGGCCTGATGAGGAGGAGGCGCTGTGCTGTTCTGCTCGGCGTCCCACTAAATTCGGCACCGTGGAGGTGAATATGGAATAGGGGCCTCCGCCAGGAGCCCTTGATGCTACAGAAGAGATTAAAATCACAGGGAGATTTTTTTGGGCCTAAAGCAGTTTTTAGGCCCTGAGAAGCTTTTGAGTTAGTAGAGTGTCCTTCGAAAAGTATTTAGACACTTAAGGCACACTTAAAAATTTATTAATGTCACTGTATGTCACTAGTTTATTTGAAAGAAAGATAGCACAAGCACACTTTTGAGGCAAAACATTTGACAAAAAAAAAAAAAGTTTGTGGGCTTTTAATTGTTTAAACAATACTGTTCAAAATGGAGACACATTAGTCAATTGAGTAAATGTGAAACATTGGACACTTGTGTGGACTTAAAGGGATTTGATTTCATAAACTAAAAATGACCAGGGACCAGTTGTTCTAAAGAACGGAAGGTATAGCATCGTTTGATTGCAAATTCCACTTTTTGACAGTTTGATATTTTGTCATTTAACGTCATTTATGCGTGTCCTTAATTCGTTTTGAGGCTTTTGTACTAGGTTTTGTGATTAAGTTTCTGTAGTTTTATCGAAGGTCCAAAAGGATTTTTTATTGACCAAAAAGAGATTGGCAGGGCATTTTGTCACTCATCTGCATGAAAATTGATATTGCTTCTTCAGTTAGCTTGTCAGTATGATATTGCTATCTTGTAGCATAAGGAAAAGATGCAAGTTGTTGAACAAAAAACGTTAAAGTCATGACTTACTGTTTAACCACCTGGTCTCAGGCGAGTTCAGTGACTCTAAAACCATTAGAGTCCTTATACAAACGTACACTTAAAGTCTTCGATAAGAAATTGGTACATTATCATCATTGTCTAATACTGAAAAAATATAATTTGTTAAGTTGGTAAAACATGATTAAGTATGCAAATGTATGCTTGATGTATAAAATTATTTATGGTTTATCTTCTCCTCCTCTTAGTCAGTTAGTTAGTATTAGAACAACTGATTATCGTTCTACAAGAGGTGCATTAAGAGGAGACTGTATCATACCGCTTAGACGAAGTAATTTTAGTCAGTCTGCTTTTTCTGTCAAAGCTGCACGAGAATGGAATACTATTCCGACAACTATACGAGATCTAGACACATATGCTTTATTTAGGGTTCAGTTGAAGAATTGGTTAATTCATACTCAGATTTGTCAACACTAGAATTTTATTTTTATTAGAAATTTATTTTTATTTATTTGCTAGCTATCCTATTATTGATTGTATCTTGTTTGCATTGTCTTTATTTGATCCCATTGTTTTTTAATAGAATACTGTATGATTTGAACTATGTAATTATAACATTTTTTAGTATGTATTTTTAATTACATTTTATTTTAGGGTGACTTGTAACATCAAAGTATATATATAAAAATATATATATACTTTGCATTTCTTTTTTATATTTAATAGCTCAATTAAAAAATAAGTCATGCAATTTACATAATATCTATACGAGCTATTACATTTAAAAAAGAAATACAAAGTAAAATATTTTTATTATATATATATATATATATACTTTGCATTTCTTTTTTTTAGATTTAATAGCTCAATAAAAGAAGTCCTGATTGCGATCACGTTGTAGCTGGTGCAACGCTATCTGCCCAAAAACCTGTGAATTGATAATCCTCCTTTTTATTACAAAGCCCAGGCCAGCTACATGTAATCATTTATACTTGCTGCTATCTCTCTAGAACAATACATCAGCCTGCTTCATGAAAGATGGTCCACGCACAAGCTCTTTTTCAAACCCTGCCCCCTCCATTTTTGTGGTGAAAAAAGAAATAAGCACCGTGGATAACCAGGGGACGACAGACAGCTACATTTTAACACAACATATGAATTTGCGTTCTGTCGTGTAATTAAGGGGAGAGAGGGATTTCCTACACAACAACAACTAGCTTAACAAGCATGTTTAGTCAGCTATCGTTTACCATGCCAACACAGCAGTGTGCAAACAAGCCGACGACTCGGCTGTCCCCCCACTGATCCCAGCATGCTCGGGGAAAAGGAGGGAGGGAAACAAACCAAGAGAGAGGCAGAAAGTAATGTGAAACGGAGTGATAATGGATCAAGGAACAGAAAAGAGGATTTTAAAAAGAAGGTGGCAGGGGTTTGCTTAGTGACTCTGTCTGATAAAGCGCCTGTACCTATTGCGTACCGCATTGGGAGCCGTTCAAACGGGCAGCGGCGAGTTAAATCACATGAAACAGGTGATTACACTTGGGCTTGAGAAGCCTTTCAGACTCTGACTTGGAGACAGTATTGGCTCTGACACCTTCAAGAACGCGCAATTGTCAATGATATTGAATTCCAATGGACTTTCAGAAGGTTCTTTGCCGCCCAATGTCACAGGGCCGTCACGAGAGACGGGATTGATTTTGTCATGCATACGGTCCCGCTATAAAGTACTGATCATCTTTGAAGGGAAATGCTTCGAGCAAGGACTCGCTACTTATTTAGGGCCCTTTTTAGTTGAAATGTTTGTAAAAAGCAGTGTTGCTAACTTATTTATTGGCCCTTTGTGTGCAGTGTTACACATCGTATTGGCTATAAAATGTAGGGTCCTGTGATTTCAGTGGTGCAGAAAACACGGACAGAATTGCAGAATCCAGTCATAAAAATTGACATCACTGTATAACACAGAATGTCAGCGGAATTTAGCAAAAATTTGGATGAGTAAATCAAAAATAGGGCTGTACACTTGATCAAATCACATTATGGACTAGTGTCTTTGACGCTTGTGGTGTTTTCATTGTCTGCCATCTCACTATATGTGACCCTGGACCACAAAACAAGTAATAAGGGTAAATTTTTTGAAATTGAGATTTATACATCACCTGGAAGCTGAATAAATAGTGTAGTATAATGTACTTCTCAAAGTATTAACAATAATATTAATACAGTTTATTTAAACGTAATTTAAAAAAAAAGAATTTCTCACAATATCACAATTTCTCATCAGTATTTTCACCAGATGTTTCAGTAAACATCTGTTGTGCAGCTCTTTGTTTGCCAAAAAAATAAAGGAATTGTTTACATTTCATTTGACTGCATTTTAAAAGATGAATTAAATTGTTAAAGTTTTATGCATTCATTCGATTTCCACCTTTTTTATACTAAATTTGCATTCAATCCTAAATCAGACTATCTGAAAAATACAACAGGTTTCATAGGGCATTATTCTTGTCAAAATGTTAATAAATGGTTAAATTGTTAAAGTTTCTTTCAGATTTGTTGGAACCAATATCCTCATGGGCATCGCTCCAAAATGTAGCGTGGTTGCGTTTTGGGCGAGTTTGAATCCCTCTTTGGGAACCTTTCCTGATCCCCCCACCATTAAAATGGAATCCAGAAAAATAAAAGTGGGAAAAACAGAATTTAAGAAAAAACTAGTGCTGTCAAACGATTAATCGCATCCAAAATAAAAGTTTTTGTTTACATAATATATGTGTGTGTACTGTGTATATTTATTATATATATATAAATACACACATATACAGTATATATTTTGAAAATATTTACCTGTATTTACATGTATATATTTATATGTATATATATACATATAAATATATTTCATATATAAACATAACACATTTCTCTTAAATATATACGTGCATGTGTGTGTATTTATATATACTTAATAGATATACACAGTACACACACATATATTACGTAAACAAAAACTTTTATTTTATTTTAAAACAAAACAAAAATAGGGGGAAAAAAGGATTTCATAGAGCTCTAAAACTGGGCAACGTCAGCCAGACGAGGTTTTGATTCCCACATATCTGTGTGCGGCAGTTTGTGCGTTTCTGCTTTTGTCTGAGTGTGTTTATGCACATATGCGTGTGTGTGTGGCATCCGTGGAGGCCGTCCTCCCCTTACGGAGTGACCCTGTGTTCGGGGGGCTTATCTCTGTGCTGTTTCACATTATTGATTGCCTGTGTGGGTATTGACAGGGGCATGTGGGGCGGAGGAGCGAATCCAGACTTTGATATGACATATTGTGCATCTCAGCAGCGCTCATAAATAATTCTGACACGTTTTTGTATGCATGGGAAGGTCTGTGATTCGGCCTCCCCATAAAAATAAACTTCTATTATGGAATGTATTTGTCAAGTGGGTGTTTGATGGATGGGGCGGCGTTTAGTGCATGGCAGGTGGAAGGCTTGCAGACGCACTACCTTCTGGGGAGGATTTGCCTGGGCCGAGCTGCTATAATTATTCAGTACGAGACGACATCACACACACACACACACACTGCACCTGTATTCTCATCTTCTCATTCCACAACTGCATTATCTGCAACTGCTGCATGACGACATAGAGCGACTTAAAGAATGAAGGGATTCAGAAAGAGAGAGAGGGAAGGAGAGAGAGAGACACAGAGAACATAAATCAAAGGAGAAACTTTCTCTGAATAATGCAGGAGGCTTGTACTGTATCTGGGTTGCATTATGGATTATTATCGGGAAAAGAGAAAAAAGACGGAGTGACAGAAAGACAGAGAATCTATCACCCCTGAAGTGGCGCTCTATGATGATATTGAGAATTCAGTACGTAGGAAGGACAAGGATCTTGTTTAGTGGGGTGACTTTCAAGCTCTCGTATTCCCAGCAGGCATAGTGGTTCAACTGTTTGCTGGTAATGCTGCACAGCAATCATTCTTATTTGTTGTAAATGGTCTTATTCTACATTTCTGTAGCACTTTCTTCCTCAAAAATCTAACTATAATGCTAGGAAAGGTTTTTTTGGGCACCAAAAACAATTGTAATTACATTTTACATGACAATTTGCACCCTTTTTTGACATTTAGAACAAAAAGGC
Source organism: Sinocyclocheilus rhinocerous (assembly GCF_001515625.1). Lineage (NCBI taxonomy): Eukaryota > Metazoa > Chordata > Actinopteri > Cypriniformes > Cyprinidae > Sinocyclocheilus > Sinocyclocheilus rhinocerous. Next base: position 889,240 of record NW_015637156.1, read on the forward strand.
CTGATACCTTAAAGGGGTCATATGATGCTGCTAAAAAGAACATTATTTTGTGTATTTGGTGTAATGAAATGTGTTTATGCGGTTTAAATACTTCTATATGTAAACCTATCTATCCATCTATCCATCCATCACATGAAATTATATTTAATAGAAATTAATTATATTGTTAATAAATGCTGTGTAAAAAATCATACACACACACACACACACACACACACATAATTCACGTAATGCATTGTGAGGGAGTTATGTATTGAATGTCGTCTATCTACATAGAAGATTGAATGCTTTATTTCAAATGAGCAGGGAAAATCATATTTTCCATACTAAGTTCATTTTAATTCTTATTTATTATTATATCTGTATATAAATGCAAGCGAAAACCAAACACGCATCTAATAAATCCTTTGACAATAACACAGAAAAAAACTGTAATATACTGAATAAGATGGTAGTTTATGTGACTGCCATGAGTCAACAATAAAACAATAAAATGGGCCAACCACGACAGAACTGTCACGCTCACAGCCACTTAACTCAGACATACAGAATGCCCATTTACATAATAGATTATGTCTTTGTTGAGATGCGTTGCAGCTGCATTCATAATGTATTGCACTCACGGGCATCTAGTGTGTCTGCCTGGTGTGTTGAGGGCACTGAGTGAGTCTTGTGATGCTCAAACGCAAGCCTCATGGGGTTTTCCTCTGAAATCACAGCAAAAGAGCACTAGACAAATCTAAATTGGCAGTTTGCATACATTTATATTGTCTGACGGCTTTGTGTGTAGCTCGCTAAAATGGCATCTGATGTCAAGTTCTGTCTAAGGCGTCGCAGTCCAAACAAACACAGGGGGACATTAGTGGGGGTTAAATTGTGCCATTACGGCATCTTTAATTAATCTTTAATAAAAAAAAGGTGCTTTGTTTATCAGTCCGATCCGTCCTTGTGTGCTCCAGACCAGTTTTTGATTATTGCAGAACACATATTCTTTATCCGGTTGGCTTTCACACATAAACTGTAAAATATAGAATATTTTAGAGAATATAAGTGAATTTGTTTAAAATCTTTAATTTTACAATTATATAGTTGAATATAATGGTACTTTTAGTTTCAGGCAATACAGTTTGATTTTTGGTGGTTTGCACTAAACAACTTAGGCACCTCTAATAAATAAAACAAAAAAACAAGTAAATGTATTTATATATAAATATAAACAATAACATTAAAAGACATTTCTTTTAAATGTATAGCACAGTAATGAAGGCAGCAACATATGATAGAAGTCCTATCTATCATATGTTGCTGCCTCCATTACCAGGGGTGTGGACTCGAGTCACATGACTCAAGACTTGACTCGGACTCGAGCCCCAAATTTGATGACTTGCGACTCGACTCGACATAATTAAAGAAGACTTGAGACTCGACTTAGACTTTGACAGCAATGACTCGAGACTTGACTTGGACTTGAGCCCTGTGACTCAGAAAGACTTTATGATCAGATCAAAGTCGTTATAGACGCGTCCCTGCAGCGTGTTTGCGCTTGACTGGCAATAAGCCAGAGACTGCGTTCAGGGAGCGCTGGATTTATAGGCTAGTATACATTAATGGAGTAATAACATAACTTACGACAAAAGTTTACATGATTCGTCTAGCGATCTCCGCTTGTGAAAAGCGCTGCCCAGCAGACACACGAAGCGGGCATGAGAACGAGAGGCACGGCCGCGATCACAGGTGCCCTCCTCATCATCACCGTGACCGCTTCTGTTAAATATTCCTCACTTCTTTTGTTTGTTCGACACCGAGGTGCACCAAGAGTGACGGATACGCATCTCGGGCATCCCGCTCGATGTGCTTTAATTTTCTTTATTTTTTTTGTAGTAAACACCTCTCTGAGACCTGTTTTTGTCAGATCTCCACTGTTTTTGTTCGATCAGTTACATATTTTATTTGCATGTGCATTTTATTGTATTTAAACCTCCATTAAGTTTAAAGTTAATCCATAATCGAGATTTAAATCTGAGTTTACATTTATGGTGCAACTGGATTAAAGTTAATCCTAAATAGGCTATAGCCTAACTTAAATCCAGGATCAAAATGATGGGTTAAAATGTAAACCTGCTTATTTTTAAAGGTTTAAAGTTTGGTGCAACAGAATTATTAGATAAACCTTGATTTAATCTAGATTTAAAATTAATCATTGCAAACCATTTAGCTATAATTTGAAGAAGAA
>NW_015637156.1:891719-908602 GCF_001515625.1 Sinocyclocheilus rhinocerous
TGAGACACTAATTTGGGCAAAGAGCACTAATGACTTGTTTAAGACTTGAAGCTAAAAGTTGAGGACTTGCAACTCGACTTGGACTTGCCTGTCTTGACTCGGGACTTGACTTGGGACTTGCCTGTCTTGACTCGGGACTTGACTTGGGACTTGCCTGTCTTGACTCGGGACTTGACTTGGGACTTGTCTGTCTTGACTCGGGACTTGACTCGAGAATTGAATGCAAAGACTCGAGACTTACTTGTGACTTGCAAAACAATGACTTGGTCCCACCTCTGTCCATTACTGTGCTATACATTAGATTATTAATAGCCTTTCTTGTTCTGTCCTATCATAGAACAGAACAAGAATCGCTATAAATAATCTTTCATTGTGCAAAAGTATTATAATACGAAAAGCTCCAATACAGAGTGGCACAAAGCGCTTATGCGCATCCCGTGCGCTGAATGATGCGCTTGAAGCAACACAGCACTCCGCATAGAGAAGTTCAAAGCACGAAGGAAAGAGAGATATTGATGCGTAGTTTATTATATTTGTGCGATAGTTTATTGACCCTTTTAACAGTTTTAAATCTCAGTTATTGTGTGCTCTTGGAGAGAGTTTAATTGTTTTGACTGTCGTAAACGAACGCGACACGCAGTTTGAATGCTGAATGGAGGATGACAGACAGCCGCAGCTGAGAGAAGAGTTTACTTGAACTTGAATTTAACGACTTAAATATTCATCTGTAGCTCACATTAAACTATGGAACTAGAACACTTGGACTTTGACTTTATGGTGCTTTATAATGTTTTTGTGCCTTTCGTGGGACTTAACAATAACACAGAATAGTATACGCACAATATCGGATTTGTATCGGTCTCGTCTGACCGATACCCGATCCGGCAGAAAATGCCAGTATTGGAGCTGATACTGATGCATCCCTAATTCTAAGGCAGCATCGCATATATATTTAAAATGGCTGAAAACACAAAAGTGTTCATTACAAATAAGAGTGGTATTAAAAATGTTTCTGTGGAATTAAAGGGATAGTTTAACCCAAAAATCACCCTCATGTCGTTCCAAACCTGTAAGACCTTTGTTGATCTTCAGAACACAAATTAAGAACTTTTTTGATGAAATCCACGAACTTTCTGACTCTGCATAGACAGCAACTGAACTCCTACGTTCATGCCCAGAAAGGTAGTAAGGACATCGTTAAAATAGTTTCAGACATCAGTGGTTCAACCGTAATGTTATGAAGCTACGGAAATACTTTTTGTGCACGAAGAAAACGAAAAATAGTTACTTTATTCAACAGTTCTTCTCTTCCGTGTCAGTCTCCGGAATGCTATTTTCATTTTTATGCTTATTAGAATGTCGCGGGTTAGCTTAGCAACATGCTAACATCAGGTTTGTGTGTCATGCAGAGCTTCTAAATCAGTTAATTTCAGCCTTTCATGTCAGTTATGATAGTATCTCAGAAAGCAGTGAGACAGTTTGCTAGTTTGGAGCAATGCTTTCGTGTGCTTGTGTTTTTGTGAGGTGGGGTAATGTGTTTTACAGGAGTGGGCGTCAGGGTCAGTGTGTTGAACACATTCAGGTGGGTGTGACACCTGTTCGCCTGCTCTCTCGTTCTGTCTCCAGAACATCTGTTTAGACCCAGGCTACAGGACCTCTGAGAGCACACCAGGTTTTTTTTCAAAGCTCACACCAAGCCATTGACTGGATGCTGCCGCCCACAGAACCAGAGTCCATCTGCCGCATTCTGTACGTCCTCTAGAACTCTACAAAGTATCAATAAGTCTCAAAGGTGTCTGAAACTGCAGCATCTTGCAACTTGTTTCAAGAATTTGTGTGCGAGAGCATCGTTTTGTGTGTGTGATTGAACTTATGGTGGGATGAGTGTTAACTTTCAGTAACAAGGGTTTTCTGTTTCTCAGGGCCAATGATTTGACTACATGTATATCCTTTCACAACATACAAGAAAATTAATGAAAAGGAGAAGAATAAAATTATTTTTTTTTTAGTTTAGAATTTATTTGTTAATATAATATGTTGTTTTTATAATATACAATTATAAAAATGTTATTTATAATATATTGTGTAATATATATGTTAATCAGTATATATTTATAAATAGGTGATTTAATCAATATATATTTATATAAGTATATATTTGGGCTGTCAATTCATTACTAATTATTTTTGAAAGAAGTCTCACCAATCAAATAATCAAATAATACAGTAAAAATTTTAATATTATATAATTATTATTATAATAAGTAATATTGTGAAATATTAACATTTTCAATACCTGTATTCTATTATAATAAAATGTAATTTATTCCTATGAAGGCAAAGCTGAATTTTCAGCAGCCATTGCTCCAGTCTTCAGTGTCACATGATCCTTCAGAAATCATTCTAATATGCTGAAATGAAACATTTGTTATCACTATCAATGTTGAAAACAGTTTTGCTGCTTAATAATTTTGTTGAAACAGTGATAATCCCCCCCCCAGGATTCTTTAATAAATAGTTTAAAATTTTACTTAATTAAAATGTGTTAATTTTACACATTCTTACTGAATAAAAGTATTAATTTCTTTTAAAATAAAATAAATAAATAAAAATATTGACCTCAAACTAAACCAATGGTATGATGCTGATTAATTAATCAGTTTAAACACATATATCAATATTTGCATTATGTCCAAACATTGTAAGACAAACAAATTCCAACATTTTGCCAAATAATATATCATTGACTAGACAAAAAGTGGCTTTTGTAATCAATATATTGTTTGCTTCATTCACAAATCATTTAGCATACAGCCCAGAGACTTTATTTACATTCATGTTTTCTCTCTGCATTATTTTCAAATAGTTAGTCTATATAATCATTGTCTTGCTGTTTTTTTTTTTTCCAGCACAGTATTATACTCCAGTATACCCTTGAGGGGCCTTCATCTCCTGAAACGCTCTCACATCAAGTCAATGCTCAGTGTCAGTCTACCTCAGCTAGCCGCTCTCTGATTGCTATCGTTCCTGAAGGCTGTTTAACTATGCACAGCTCCCCTTCTCCAGTCGCACAGGCAGAAATGCTTAATCCCCTGTAAGGGTGTCTGTTGCAGCGCCGGGTCGGGGTGAACCGCAGGATTCGGTCAATAGGCTTACAATACTATCAGGGACTATTGATTTTGCTGGACCTTAGCGCCAGTGCTACGCTAATTGTTTCTTTTACTTGCCTCCAGCAAAGAAAACATTAAAATCACTGCTCATGAATTTTAAATCCTCCCCCAGTTCGCAGTGGTGTTGAAGTTCACGCTGAGATCATTAAAAATGTAATGGAGTCACTGTTGACGGTGCTAGCATACATTTTTTAAGAACACCACAATGTTAAATGACATTAATAGCTAATGGGTTTTGTAGTAATTTTCTGTCTATTTTAAGCTGAATTGTTGACACTGTGAATTCAGTATACAGTGTTTCCAACAGGATTCTCACATTCACTCTCAAACATGCAGCCAGCATAGCTATTTAATTAAATTTCAGCCTTTTGATAAGTGCACTAAGCCGTATCGTGTTGATTTTAGTTTGACTGACGCTTTTCCTAGATTATTTTTATGTTATTATGAGAAGTGTAAAAATATTTCGGGTTCACTATGAAACCGTGGTGGAACCGATGAGACTGTGGTGGGAAACACTGAGTATACTATGTATAGCACTATATTTATAGTACAGTATAGTAGGTAGGTCGCTTCTACCAAATTCATGCAGTGATTAATGGTGTTTAATACAAAGGGGTTTTAAAAGTTTTTAAATGCAAAGAATAATGGGAATATGACGACTTGTTTGGGACCCACTTCCTAAAATAATATATGTAATATAAAGGCTGCTTATAGATGATATATTATATGATTGTAATGTGGTGTTTGGGTTTTGTCTTGTTCATGTTTCCATGTCTTTTATTGATATAGTCAAGTTTATAAATTAATATATTTTTAAAAAGTAATATATATTACTTTTTTTGTGGCACCCTGAGGTATAATGACAAACATTAAAGTTGTTTTTGTTGTTATTTTTATTAATACTGTTATTTTGAGTGAGTAGACGCAACGTGTGTACTGTCTCAAAAAAAAAATACTAAAGTATACAGTAAGTGGAATGGGCTGACAAACTAACTTTTTCCATACAGCCATTTCAGATCATTCCAAGCCAGGTTAACCCCTGAGTGTAGTGCAGTATAGTACACTTTATATATTAGTATAGTATATTATTGTATAGAAAAGTGTAGTGTGCTATAATATGCTATAATATATATAGACATTTATAATAAAAATGCTGTAATAGCAGTTAGTTCTGGTCCTTTAATTTGATTGATCAAGCAGTGCATACTGTATATAAAAGCAATATCATGCTTGTAATTGTGCTGTTTGTCAGAATTAACTGCGACCAAACAGCACTCTGGTTCATGTAATGTTGGTTTAGTATAGTGCAGCATAGCATAGCAAAACTCTTCAGAAACTTGTTCAAACATTAATGCTTGAGCTTGCATTATAGTTAAACCAGGAGTGAACTGTGTGTGTGTGTGTGTGTTTGTATGATGGAGGACACTCAGACTTTCTCATCCAGTTCACATTTGTTCCAATCAATTATTCAAGCAGACAGCCAATTACAAATGAGAGGATTTGAGAGGCTGAATCCAGCTCTCCAAAGGACTGCGTTCGAGAAGTCTACCAATGACTAATCGTAGCAATTAATTTGCTATTGAACAAGAGAGGTGTTCCCTCTCTCCTCTACCATTAAACAGCATCGAACACAACCTTGCTCCCATTAAAAGCCAACGGAAAACTCCAACATCACGGCAAATACCTCATCAGGTCTCAACGGCCCAAGCAAAGGACTTTTTAATTGTGTTTTTGATCTCTCTGATTTCGTGTGACACTTTGTCCCACCCTGGTTTGATCCACGATTATTCTTTGTCCTTTGAGCATTTGAGCAGTATTATTTTCAGGTGGAAGGAGTTAATGCACGGCAAAAAAAATAAAAGACTTCTGATTTATTCATGCCGTCACTGAGAGGAATTACAGTGGCATTTTTTTCTCTCCTCCATTGATCAATCCCACAATCCCCTGTCTGCTGTTTGATGGGTAGATTGACATGTGAGTAATTTATCTGTCTCCCGTGACTGACAGACTATAATGGAACTGCATCTAAGAGTGCTGTTACCTCTCTGAATAATTTCCAATTTACCACTCATCAGCGACACACTCAAAAGACATGGAGCGAGAAACAGCGATGAAGGAAAAAATAGATTTATCACCTCAATTACTGATGGGTTCTATTGCGGCTTTGAAGATATGTTTTAAAATTTGACGGCGCTGAAAGATTCAGAGACACGTTTCAAAAGGGACTACTCCCAATCAAAACAATGTCCGAGGACATGAAGCGCCTCGCAGGGATAGGCGATGATGCTTAAAGTAGGATGTAACAGGTGCATGGTAGTAAATCATTTGAAAAAAATATTAATTAATATTAATGAAATTTTACAGAAAATATTTTTAATATATATAATTGCTCTTACAATTTGACTTAAATGGATAGTTCACCCTAAAATAAAAATGTTGTCATCTTTTACTCACCCTCATTTCCTTTCAGACCTGTTTGACTTATTTTTTCGTTGGGACACCACAGAAGATATTTAGAAGAACGTTGAGGACCAAACAACATTGGACCCCATTGGACAACATTGGACTTTCATTGTATGGACAGAAAACACATTTTTAAAATGTATTATTTTGTGTCCTACAGAAGAAAATGAGCCATACAGGTTTAAAATGACATTTGTGAGTGAATAATGACAAACTTCTAATTTTAGTGAACTGTCCCTTTAAATCGAGTACTGTAGGACAGGGGTTCCCAAACTTTTCCATTCCACGACCCACCTAGACAAGTATAACCTATTTCACGACCCACCAAAATATTTGAGATCTAAAAACAATTGACATTAGCCTACTTTAAGCTCAATCTTAATTAAAAGTATAATATGGCAGAAATTCATTATTTAAGAAAAATAACCATTTTATTTTAGAGTACAACTGAAAAATTTCACTACTAATATTTACGTTTTAATTTCTGTTTACAGGTGTTAAAATATGAAACATGTCTATAAAAACTCGAAACTCGCTCACTCCGGTGAACTGTAATCCGCTGTGAGTGTTGTTAAACTCATCGCGAGGTTCAGCGCAGAAAATGCATTCATGCTCCTTCCGTGTGTGTAGGGGAGAGCGAATAATAAATAGGGGACGGGGAGAAATAATAAACAGATGTGTCTCATTTTAAATAAACACTAAAAACTGAGATGACAAATTTACTTCAGTCAGAAATGTACTTTTGCAATGGTTAAATAAATGTTCAGCATTATCTTCAAAAGATTTTTGAATTTTGGCACCTTTTTTCTCTATATAGAGATGATATGGCAAGGAAATAAAACGGAATTTTGTAAATATTGTTATGCTAGCGTGTGGAAATGTTTAAATTACATAGTGTTGCAATTAACCCCCCGTTTGTGCCCCACACGGCCTGTACATGTGAAATGCTTTTTACAGACAGTTTCCTTATTGGTAGGTAGCCAAATGCATAAGGAACAAAAACAGCGCCGAGTTCAAATAGACGATAGAAATGAATGAACATACCTGAAACAGTTTTCGTAACATTTGAATTTTCAATGGATGCAATCTCATGCAGAATATACAGCGCAGTGAAGTGAGCGAGTTTCTTCCTATTAATAATGTGGACCGATCGAGCCTTTTAATAATGACGTCGCTCTGAGACCCTTACTGTTATTACAACTCGTGCGCGCCCGCACTTTAAAACACGCAATGCACGTTTTAAATCGCGGACTTAATTGCAATTCGTAATTAATGTTGGAATATCGTGCAGCCCTAGACTGAACTGTGTGAGTGTGTGTGTCATTGAAACTCAAATTTAGCTGCAGCCAAGTGACTTTGTGCGACCCACCTTGTCCCACTCTGTGACCCACAAGTGGGTCACGACCCACAGTTTGAAAACCCCTGCTGTTGGATAAACCGGGGCTAGTTGTCACACATGCAAGTTGTCAAAAAGACTGTATTAGAGTAATTCAGTAATCAGCTAACCTGCCAATTTCAATTACACAAGTGTGTCCTTTCTCTTGCAGTGTTTTTTATGAATCATTTTGTGTTTTATAATTGGTTTACTTTTAAATGTAGCTAAAAAGGCCTATAACAGGTTGTTTAATGGCAGGTTGCATTGTGACAACTTACCCCATGTAGTGTGACAGTATGTGTTCGATCAACGGTACCTTTATTTTTCCATGCAATAATGGTGGAAATATGCAATAGCTAAAATTGACTGTCAAAAATAATCCTGCCCTGAAAATGTGACATCTAGCATCACCTATGTTGCAGTTCTTTATGAAGTTTTTGCCTGCTCTTGACGAGTGATTTAGGACCCTGTATGCAGCCCACTGGACTATCCTGTACAAATCCTTTATACTTTAGTTTTGTGTGTCTTTCTCTCTCCCCCTTTTCTCTCTTGTGGTTGGGATCCGGCCATGCCAATGATGGAGTGGAGAGGTAGTGCTGAACAGACGGGACAGCTTGCTCAAACCCAAGGTGCTCAATCACTCTTTCTCCCTTCCCTCCTTTCATTTATATACCTCCACAAGACCATATTCTCCCTTTCCCCTTGCCCCTGGTCATTATTATGTGCACCTGAGAAGGGTAATAGCATTCAGGTTCCAACGCCTGCTATGTTTGTACAGTATGTGAATGTGCACAAATTGTGAATTCCTTAAAATATGCCATAATGTGTCACATTCACATTTTAAGCCCAAAGGTTAAATACATCCATACAGTGAAGTCACATATGGAAGGCATGAGTTTTTAAAGAAACATATTCACCTTTTTGTCATTACAAACCTGTATGATTTTATTTGGCATCATAAAACACATAGAAACATTCTGAAGATTTTATTTTCTGTTCTTTTTCATACAAGAACTATATAGTGACTAAGGGCTATCAAACTTCAAAAAGAACAAAAATAACCACATTAAAGTCATCCATATGAGTGTCATATTTCAAGTCTTCTGAAGTTATATGATATCTTTCAAAGAAAATTAAATCACATTTAAAACTGGTATGTTGATACGTCATACTAATTTTGACCTACAGTAATTGCTTGGAACAGTAAGCGATTCTCAAAAAGTATTAATGAAAACGAGATTGAATTTCACAGTTGAAAAGGACAGGTTTGAACATTTTATTTGAATAACTACAGAAATTTTAGAGTTCTTCTAATTTTTTTTTGTTTTTGGAGCTTGACTGTGAACTACAGTTTTGGAATGACTTGAGAGGGAGTAAATAAAAAAATCCCTTTTACATAGTGTTTGGTGTAATAATGTGTAGTATCAATGACTTTGTTGTGGTATTTGTAAGTATCTGAAGAATTTTCTTCCCAGTTTCAACCTTTCGGATTCCTCAGCAGCTGCTGTTCTGCTTTTGACAAACAAATAAGAGGCTGCTGCTGCAAGCCGAACACTCGACGACAATGATTCCCGGTAAAGATTTCGGAGCTGTGTTTTGATCCGATGCTCCAGTGGGAATCAAAGAGTTTCCATTAGCCTGTTCTGCCCGCGTGTTTCACGGCTGGTTATCTGGCTGTGGCTGACAGGCGTTGAGCCACGGCGCTGGCGTGTGAGCCCTTTCTGCCTGTTCACCTCCCTGAGATGACGTTGAAGGGAAAAGTAGCACCCGGGTACGTCTGAACCCTCATCAATATGCCATATGCCAGTTTAAGCTAAATGTACACACAGGCCTTGGCGGTTTTGCTTTGATTTAGCGCACAGAGGAAAATAGTGGATCAACCGGGTATTTCCTCGTCTGTCCACTGATCAGATCTACTTCTTTGAGAAAGAGAAATGCCAACACAGAGCATTTCTTTTGTCTCTCTTGGGGCTGAAAATAGGGCACAGACTGCAGCTGCGGTTTCTTCAGTATTTCACTCTTTAAAGGGTTAGTTCACTCAGAAAATTCTGTCATTAATTACTCACCCTCGTGTCGTTCCAAACCCGTAAGACCACGAGAATACTTTTTGTGAATATTTCGAGAATACGGTTGAACCCCTGATGTCACATGGATTATTTTACCGATCTTCTTGCTACGTTTCTGGACCTTGATCGTGTAAGGATCCTTGCTGTCTATGGGAGGGTCAGAGAGCTCTCAGATTCCATCAAAAATATCTTAATTTGTGTTCCGAAGATGAACGGAGGTCTTACGGGTTTGGAACGACATGAGGGTAGTAATGTAATTAATGAGAAGTAATTAATGACAGAATTTTCATTTTTGGGTGAACTATCCCTTTAAATCCCACAACGCAGTGAGTGGTTCGATACGCAAAACAATTAGAAAGAAATAAATAGGGGCTGAACACCGAGCCCTGTTGTACCCCACAATAAGACGTCGGACACTCCCCCTTTGCATGCGAGTGCACCGTTGTACCCATCTCTCTCCCTCCACCTCCTCCAAATCCACTTTTATTCATATTCCTGAGTTCAACCTTGCGGTATTCAATCATTTTGATTAAAAGACCGATTTCTTATAGAAGTGGGCAGAGTTGGGAGCGGTGGAGCCAATGGCATTTGAGGATTCATATATTTTCATAAACTTTTAACAATGTCAATGAGACATGTCTTCAATCTTGGCTGCGCAACAGCAGGGCACTCAATCTTTCTTTAGCATTCGACAGAAAATTTGAATACCAGCATAGGGTTATTAATGTGACAGTTCACATAGAGAGCTTCATGGGGATTCACCAGCTTTTTATTATTTCTCTCTCTCTCTCTCTGTCTCTCTCACACTCTCGCTCGCTCTTTGTGAAAGAATGAAAAGTTTTAAAACATAAGAAAGTGACAAGTTGGGAATGTAAAACCACGGACATTTGCAAGCTCAACTGAGCTTTAGACATACTTTTAAATTAGCCCCTAATTCTTTTGTCATTTCCAGCAAGCACAGAGCTGGAATATTAATTTCTGTTGCTGATATTACCTTGCCCGGCTGGCTATGCTAGAAAAGGCACGTTCAGTTCGCATTCGTTTATTGTTTACCATTTTGTAATGTACAGTATTTTTATAACTCAGTACTGTTGTGGCACATTTCTGGTTGGATGCAGATTCATTTGTACAGTGGCGGAAAAATAACTGATGTTATCTTTGTGGTAACACTGATTCTTTCCTATTACTTTTTTTTTCTCTTTTTCACTCAGAGTGAACAAGATAATGCAGTTTACTTTCTCATTTCGTATGTTTAACTGATTCAGAAATGTGTCTATATCTGGCAAAGTGGGAGCAAAAGCAATAACTAGTTTAGTTTCACTTTGACAAGAGCGTATGCACTTACAATCAATGACCCGATAGGTACAGCCTAATACATAAATTTCCATTTATTTTCTTGGCATGTGCTTTCTTACCAAAGTGGCTTACTGTACAAGAAAATGCACATGTTGTGTTTTGGACAGAACGAACAGGAGCAATTAAGTAGCATGCAAGGAAGTGCCAATATCAATGCATTATCAATAAGATTGCAGTGCTATTAGTTAGCTACGTGGTTTAGAATGTTGAGGTTTCTTCCTTTGGTTTAGGGCTGCTTACCATGTTAATTTGGTGCGATTGATTAAAAAAAAAACTAAATGGAGCTGTTCTATAGAACACGTTTTTGCATTCAAAGACAGCTGGACCAACCGATTCATAATAATTTTTTACAAAACTGTGAGTTGGGTTGTGCAAAAACGTTTGACCCAAACCCAAAGACCTCGACCTCTGAACCTCTAGGGTAAAAACCTATAAAAAGGCATACACTACCACTGGAAAGTTTGTGGTTGGTAAGATTTTTGAATGTGTTTGAAAGAAGTCTCATCAGGGCTACATTTATTTGATAACATTGTGAAATATTTTTACAGTTTAATTTTGTTACAATTTTGTTTAATGTTTTAATATAGTTTCAAATGTAATTTATATCTGTGATGGCAAAGCTGAATTTTCAGCATCATTACTTCAGTCTTCAGTGTCACATGATCCTTCAGAAATCATTCAACAAATGCTGATTTGCTGCTTAAGAATAATTTCTTATTAATGTTGAAAACAGATGTGCTGCTTATTCTTTTTTGTAGAAGCTGTGATCATTTTTCCATATGATTCTTTAATGAATAGAAAGTTCAGAAGAACATCATTTATTTAGAATTTTGAATAGAATTTCTTTTGTAACATTATAAATGTCTTTCTGACCTCTGATTCTGAATAAAATCTGACCCTAAACTTTTGAATGATACTGTACATTTTTGTACATTCTAAATCATACAATAGCATAAAATATCATATTTCATATTAAAAAGTGTGTTTGTTATTTGCAGGCTTAGCATAAAAACTGATATAATGATTGTAAGCAAATAGTGTACTTGCCTTCAAAGTTAAAAGTGAAATAGATTGGCTGCTTGTTTTTTGTTTGTTAGAAGATTTAGTAGAAAAAACTGACCTTGAGCAGTATGAAACAGATTCAGTCCCTGAAATTATAGCAGGATGTACCAGACTCAGATCTCTAGCATCTTAATGGACTTGTCGGGCCGTGCTGAGCTGGACAGAATCTGGCTGTGGGTCAAAGGCAGAAGCGCAGAGCACCTGGACAGATCGAGAGAGCTCACGGAGGTCAGTGCGTACAGACCACACCAGATGTGGATTAGACAGAGGGTCTCATTCAATTACAACTCATCTAGCTAGAGCCATTTACTATTCCATTTTTTGTTTGTATTTATTTACTTTTTTTTCCAAAGCAATACTGATGTCTTATCTGTGTTGGGGCTAAAGATCTCCTCCTGTAGGTTTGAATGCAGACAGCTTTTTCCTCCCTAGCTCCAGATGACCATGTCCGCCGAGACCACGTTATCGGCCCACCACATCAATCTGCATCTACGAAACGCAACCGGTTTATCCATCTTCTTACAACCCCCTCTAGACTCTCCACCTTTCTTTCCTTGTCTTCTTTATGTGATACCTCGAATTCAGCAACTTTTTCCCCCTCGTTTTTATCTTTTTTGTGTTCGCTGTTTGTTCCCTCCTGGGCAGTCTCTTTCTTCATCCACCCCTCCTCCTCCTCCTCACCCTCTTTCTTCCTGTATCAGTGCATCCTTGTCATAAGAATGAATTGAATTTGTCCCCTTTAGTGCAAACAACAATGGAGTGGGGGAGCCTGCTGGAAAACAAATCGGCATTCCGTCCCTTTTGGGGATGTAGGGAAGGGGAGGGAGGGTGAGGGATGCGTGGAGAGGAGGCTGGGGACGGCGGATGAGGAGCAGGTCGGATGGCAGAGTGGCGGCTGTACTCGTTTATTAACATGTCGTCTTCATAGCACCGGCTGTCGTCTTCATAGCGCCGGCTGAAAGCAAAGGTGCCGGGCGAATGATACAGACAAATGATGTTAATAATAATAGCTGGCCCCACGGCGAGAGAACAGTACCTGGGGCCAGCCGAGCAGGAGCTCACACCTGATACTCTCTCTGTCTCTCTCCTTCTGTTTATCCCTCTCTCCTCCCTCCATCCTTCTGGAGAGAGAGGTGGTGTGAAATAAGAGCGATTGTGGTGAAGTTTGAGTTTGTACACTAGTATACAGTTTAAAATGCATTTGTAGAAAAAAACTTTGTGTATTATTTAAATTTTATATTTTTAGCCATTGTTTTTTAAACAGTGTTTTTCAAATTTATTTATTTATTTTGACAAATGCGAGAGGGGAAGTGGGAAATATTTTGTAATTAATACAATTTTATTAATTTTATTTGATAATATATATTTTTTGAGTTTTTATTAAAATTTCACTTTACTTTTCGAAGTGGAAATTTTAGCTTATCTTTTTATCTTATATGCTGTATTACAATGCTTCTTTTTATTTTTATAATTTTATAATAATGTTATATATATATATATATATATATATATTATAACATTTATAATAAAATAATGTTTATTTTTATTTACATTTATTTACCATCATTATAATCGGATTAAAATAAAAATTAAGTACTTTCATAGTAATTTATTACTTTCATAATTTATAATATATAGTGTGTGATTTTACTGATTTATTGATTTAATTTTTTTTCAACATTTGTTTATTTCCTGGTTAAAATGACCCAGATTTGAAATGGGATTAAAAGTGACTTTTGGACACCACTGTACATTTTTAGCAAACTTCTTTTTCACAAATCTTTCAATTTTCTAGGATTTGCCCTCAAGTCATTATTTACATTTTTAATGATTCACTTTTCAAGAATGGACATTTTATTTTTTATGCTAAAGTTTTTATGAGCTTTTTTTTGAGTAATGGTAGACCAGGGGAAAAAAACTAAACAAACAAACATAATTTATTATTTCATTTTTCTGTTTGTTTGGAAATATACACACTGACATACATACTAGAAATGTATTAAAAGTCTAATTATTATTATTTTTTAAATGGAAAAAATAGCCTCACTTTCTAATTCCTTCATAATTCTTAAATAGAATTTAAATTTAGAATTTAACCTTCAGCTATACAGGTTAATTCCACCTTCTCATTCTGTGCTCACCAATCAACGTAGCTTTTTAGCCTCATTAGTGTTGGTATTTAAATGCAGCGAAGCACTCGGAGACGTCTGCCTGTGCTTGTCTTTGTACAGCACTAGCTGTTCTATCAGAGGTCACACGGGTCAGTGCACGCACTCCTTTTCTTCTGTCATTAAATCAATTTGTTTGAAGGCCAATCATCTTTCCTTTTCAGACGTTGTAACTTTATTCATCAGAACAGTGTGCACTGGTGACCGAGGTCTGTGACTGATGTTGAGGTCATTTTAAGAGGTAAAATGTGGCTATATAACTAGAATTTCTTTGACTGAGCTGCATGTCTTGATTAATGCAGACCAGATCCTGATTACGTAACCAAGAGGCAAATTAACGAAACAATTGCTGTGTTTCAGCACAAATACCTGCCTCTTATTCCCTCGTAACAGAATTGGGTTGTGCTAACTCTTGCACATCCCACAAACTGAACCATTGTTCTGAATCTTAAAAGTTCACCTTGTATTTATAGATGAAACCATCACGAGATGATGCATGATACGGTCACTGCTCTCCTTTTGACATGCAGGATGGATTGATCGGTCAGTCTCTGAGAGGCCCAAAGTTGGGTGCCGGTCTCGGATATCTGCGTCCCGAGCACCATTAGCACGACCGATAGCACATTCATCCTGCGCTCGTTTCTCAGAACAGCTCCGTTTCGCGTCACTCCATCAGGACTCAGGAGACGTGCCGATTCTTCACCTTTAGCCCTGTTTAGCATTTGCATTTGTTATGTCTGTTTTTGGCCATGCTGACCTCGCAGCGGTCGCGACGCTGGCGCCTCACTGCCTCTGTCCGCATTGATTTGATATGATATTTCAGAGCTCGGCTGAAGCAAGCCGGGAGGGGGACATGGGGATGCAGCCCACGATGCATTGCAGAGGGACCTGAGTGAGGCCTTGGCTATTGTGTCAAGATCACACCGTTACATTACGGCCTTGTGATTATTTTTGTCAGTATCTCGCATTCATTTCTTCTTACTTGCAACAGTGGGATTCAAAGGTCTAAGGCAGCTAGTTAAAATGCTGCTATTTTGGATTTTTCTATTTTGTTTTTGTTAGAAATAATACATTTGTATTGTAGAATGTTTTTTTTATATTTATATACAATATTTTGCCACCTTAACAGTTTGATGAAATTATTGTATTAGTACTTTCAAAATGTTCTTCATTTGAATTTTTTAAAAACGTTTTGTTAGAAATCATGTTTATTTGAAGGTCTGTCTGTGTCTGCCTGTCTGTCTGTCTGTCTGTCTGTCTATCTATCTATCTATCTATCTATCTATCTATCTATCAATAAAGTAAATAAAGATATTTTTTACTCACGTTTTACTATTCGTATATACAGTGGTGGCCAAAATTATTAGAATACTAGTATGTATACCAGCTTAAAAATGGTTTTAAGTCAGTTATTTCTATCTTTTGCTGTAGTGTGTCAGTAGGAAATATCAGTTTACATTTCCAAACATTAATTTTGCCATTAATTGTAATAATCCAGTGAGATTTTTGTTTGCACAAGTCTGACAACAGTCTATCTATCTATCTATCTATCTATCTATCAATAAAGTAAATAAAGATATTTTTTACTCACGTTTTACTATTCGTATATACAGTGGTGGCCAAAATTATTAGAATACTAGTATTTTCACCAGCTTAAAAATGGTTTTAAGTCAGTTATTTCTATCTTCTGCTGTAGTGTGTCAGTAGTATCAGTTTACATTTCCAAACATTAATTTTGCCATTAATTGTAATAATCCAGTGAGATTTTTGTTTGCACAAGTCTGACAACAGCCAGTGCTCCACACAGAGATCTGATCTCTTCATCATCAGTCTGTCTGGAATGACGTGAAGAAACAGAACAAACTGAGACGGACTAAATCCAGAAGAACTGTGGCAAGTGGACTCTGGTTCTTTAACCTCCAAGATGCTTCGAGAGAGATCAGAGATGAATATTCCAACCTACAAATAAATGATTTCTAACAAAGAGTTTTTTAAAAACTGGGAAAATTTTTTTTAAATAAAAAATAAAAAGATAGATAGATAGATGAATATTCACAACTTCAAATAAATATGATTATATATACTTTGATATATATATATATATATATATATATATATACATACATGCACACTACCGTTCATAAGTTTGGGATCAGTAAGAGTTTTAATATTTTTTACCGAAGTTTCTTGTGCTCGTCAAGGATGTACTTATTTGATCAAAAATACCATAAAAAAAACCTTGTTATTTTGTGAATTATTATTGCAATTTAAAATAACAGTTTCTATTTTAATATACTTTAAAATATAATTTATTCCTGTGATGCAAAGCCGAATTTTCAGCATCATTTCTCCAGTCCTCAGTGTCACATGGTCCTTCAGAAATCATTCTAATATGCTGATTTATTAACAATGTTGGAAACAGTTGTGCTGCTTCATTTTTTTTGGAACCTATGGTACTTTTATGAATATAAAATTAAAAAAAAACAAAAACAAACAAACATCATTTATTCAAAATGGAAATCTTGTGTTACAATATACACTACCGTTCAAAAGTTTGGAGTCAGTACATTTTTTTCTTTCTTTTTTTGAAAGTAATGAATACTTTTATTCAGCAAGGATGTGTTACATGGATAAAAAGTGATAGTAAAGACTCATATTGTTAGAAAAGATTTTAATTTTAAATAAATGCTGTTCTTTTTAACTTTTTATATGTTAATCTAATTAATTACATGATGTGGCGGTTAATTAATCGCACATCAAATTTGGCTGAGAAATTATTACCAAAAGATAATTTAAAGTGTTTAAATTGTTGTGTAAAGCATCAAACAGACATTACAAAAAGTAGCTTCAGCAAGAAATATTTTGTTTGTTAAAATGTATTACATATACTCTTTTGGACCATGAGGGTGAGTAAATGATGACACAATTGTCATTTTTGGGTGGGTGAACTATACCTTTAATAATTCATTTTATTAATTTTATTATTATTACTATGGAAATATGAAATAATTTCTTTAATGAATTAATGAATATTTCTTTAATGAAATTCATTTAATTGAATTAAAACAAATAATAAACTAAAACTGCCAGTAGGTGGTGGTAAATGTCTTACTGATTAGTTCATCGAGTCATTTATTCATTCATTTGATTCGTTCAAATGGCTGATTCATTCAGGAGTGAAGTAAATGGTTCTTTATGAATGGTCCATTGAATCATTAGACTT
>NW_015637156.1:909287-918991 GCF_001515625.1 Sinocyclocheilus rhinocerous
TATACCTTTAATAATTTATTTTATTAATTTTATTATTATTACTATGGAAATATTAATAATGATTAAGTCATCGAGTCATTTATTCATTCATTTGATTCGTTCAAATGGCTGATTCATTCAGGAGTGAGGTAAATAGTTCTTTATGAATGGTCCATTGAATTGTTCGACTTATAGCGGATCATCACCATCAGACAGATCGGTGTGTGACATCAAAGTACCGCAAGAGCTATAGAGAGCAGACGGCTCCTTATGCTTTTGAATCGCTCTCGCGGTACTTTGTCATACACCGATCGGTCTGTGCAGCGCCAGCGCATTAAATGCGTTAATAATTTAATGCGTTATTTTTCACCGTAATTTAAATAATCAATCTAATTAACCCGTTAAATTACCAGCCCTAATATATATATATACATACATATATATATATATATA
Organism: Sinocyclocheilus rhinocerous; assembly: GCF_001515625.1. Taxonomy (NCBI): domain Eukaryota; kingdom Metazoa; phylum Chordata; class Actinopteri; order Cypriniformes; family Cyprinidae; genus Sinocyclocheilus; species Sinocyclocheilus rhinocerous. The sequence continues at coordinate 909,720 of NW_015637156.1, forward strand.
TATGTGTGTGTATAAGTAAAGACTTTTTACTCACTTTTTACTAGATAGATAGATAGATAGATAGATGACCGATGGAAAGACAGACAGACATACAGATAGATAGATAGGATGTTAGAATGATAGAATGATAAATAGACGGATGGACGGATAAAAAGATAGATAGATAGATAGAATAAAAAGTGAGTAAAAAGTCTTTATTTACTTTATTATTTATCTATTTTTCCAAATTTGGTTGCCAGATTTGTTTCAAAGTGACACTTGAACCTAGCTGTAAATTTTAGCAAACATACCTTTTTTACCTACTTACAATTGTAAAAGAAATGTCTTTCTGCACAATTGTTTTCACCTGTTTTTTTTTTTAAGGATTTGCTGGTTTTTACTTTCAGAAGTAGTTATACGCACCAGCTTTACGGCTGTATTGAAAGAATACGTCAACCACAGCCACACTCTCTTTTACAAGATTAAACTCCTACACTTGACAGCTATTCAGATTTTTTCCCCAATATATGCCTGCTCTCTCTTTCTGCAGTTTTCCCCTCAAAAACCTTTGGGTAAACATTTATTTTTTTCCTCCATTGCCACATAATCCGCAGGTCAAGTGTAGTTGCAGGCTAGTATACATCATTAGTGTGAGTAAAACTCAAGTGGGAGAGCGAGCATGATGGAGCTTTTTCACTTGTAGCCAGTCGGACGTTCCATTTGTCATCCTCGCCGTCTGTAAAGGCAGAAATTAGCCATGGCAGGCCTGGAATAATGTATAGCCCCAGTTGCTGAAATTAACCAATGAATCACCCATTTTGGCTGATTAGGGCCAATATATTCACACTCTCTCGTGACACATTTTTAGTAAAACAGTGTGGTTTATTTAAAAGTTTGCCCAGTCTCTTGGCCTTTTCGAGCATGTTTTGCGGATCGGCTGACAGTAGCAGTATGCTGTTGTTGTGTGTGCGTGCCTGTTCGGAGGGAAGAGGGAATTGTGGGTAGTTCAATTTGTTGTCAGAAAGAGGGATTATTTATAGATTCATTTACTTCCATTACTTGGGCAGTCAGGACATCATGAGTTGTTAGACCTCTGGAAAATATTTTGTTATAGGAACATAACTCTGGTTTTTAGCCTTCAGCGCAGCACAGAGTGATGTACTGAGAGAAAGAAAGACAGAGAGAGATAGAAAGAGCGAGAGAGAGAGAGAGAAAGAGAGCTCGTGCATTGTGCCAGAGGCTGCAAGTGTTCTTTACCTCGTCAATAACAAATAGATTTATGACTGATTTGATTCGATCACATGGAGAAAATGGCCCTTTAGTATGACACATTTCTCTCGTTCCGACAGCTGAGGAAGGAGATGAAGCGGGTGGCGTGGGGTGAGGGGGGGCGGCGGATTGCTTCTGTTGCTTCTTTCTGCGCAGTCAGGACATCATGAGTTGTTAGACCTCTGGAAAATATTTTGTTATAGGAACATAACTCTGTTTTTTGCCTTCAGCGCAGCACAGAGTGATGTACTGAGAGAAAGAAAGACAGAGAGAGATAGAAAGAGCGAGAGAGAGAGAGAGAAAGAGAGCTCGTGCATTGTGCCAGAGGCTGCAAGTGTTCTTTACCTCGTCAATAACAAATAGATTTATGACTGATTTGATTCGATCACATGGAGAAAATGGCCCTTTAGTATGACACATTTCTCTCGTTCCGACAGCTGAGGAAGGAGATGAAGCGGGTGGCGTGGGGTGAGGTGGGGCGGTGGATTGCTTCTGTTGCTTCTTTCTGCAGGATAACAACAGCCTGCTCTCCTGCATCATCCATGTCAACGGATCCTGTTAGTCACGACTAACCCGTTCCACCTCCATCAACATTACATGCTATTCTAAACTCCACCCTTTTAAGAATTTGAGTTAAGAAGGTAATAGGAAGTAGCTTATGTTGGCAGTTCATATATTTTTCTCAGACGAAAATAGTTCTAAAACAAGCTGAGGCCAATCAGATTAGAGTATCGGAACAAACTGTCACATAATAATGACTTACATTCATAAAATGGTCAGCATTTAAAATGTAACTGACAACAATGACTTCATCAGTTGCGTACTGAATTACGATTGGTCGTCTTTCTTACGTCTTTTTGCATACCGAATTGAGATCTTGAGATCAGGAATGAACGGAGGGATAGAAGTAAAGTACGTTTTGAGTTTTGAAAAGTTTTGAAAGCTGTTCTTTTATACAGTGCCTCTTTTTCCATCTGTGTTCAATTCAATATCCCGTCTAACCTGATTAAGGTCTATTGGTCTGTAGTCTTGTCTTCCTTGCATATATGTAAGAGTTATAGCCACATTTACCTACACTGTGACTATTCATGTGTCCGAATATGCTGTATCATATGCAAAAATCATATGATGAATGAGTAGAATGTCTAAAAGCTTCATTATGTAGCATGCTATCCCATAAGGCCGCAGGAGCTGAGAAGCCATTACATTTAAATACTCAAGAACAAAACAGTTGGCATTTTGTTCATACTGTACTAGGGCTGTGCAAAAAATCTAGTGAGATTTTCATGCGCATCTCGTCAGTAAAGGCGCTCCTGTGATTAGTAGTAAATCTCCAGCACGTGCGTTCAGATGGAGCGGCATTTTCTACACAGAGCCGTAGGTTCACTGACAAGCTACACAAAATCACGTTCAAAATCGGCAATGAATCGCCTGCGATTTTGAATGTGATTTTGTGTAGCTTGTCAGTGAACTACGGCTCTGTGTAGTAAATGCCGCTCCATCTGAACGCGTGTGCATTTTTTGCACAGCCCTATACTGTACACACAAAAACTGTTGGTTGGCAGCTCTTTACAAGTTAAAGTGCTTTAGGTATCCAAGAAAGTCCTTCCTTGTTGGTTAAGTTGTTTGTTGTTCCTAGTAAATCCCAGGGCAAAGGTCAATGCCAAGGCATGGCAGATAGTGTGTTCATGATCGAAAAGTAAGTTCTTCATTGAAATTAGTACATACAGTGGAAGAATATTAGACACAGCCTGTGTGTGGAGGTTGATGTGCAGCTGACAAAAGGTGTGGTCACATTTACCAATGTCTGGTGAAACAAATCATTCCAGTAGAAATCTGTGTAATTGGGAATTGCATGTGAGGCTACTTGATTTTACCACGCTGACCAACATAATGTTGCTTGGATTGATAGCGAGTTCTGTGTGAGCTGTGCTTTATACGTCGCTACGCCATTTGTTTGCCTGCAATATTTTACTAATGTGACCGTACCTTAAAGAAAAAGACACATTTGATTTATAGCTAAAGCCTACACTTAGCCACAAATTTCAACATATTCTTTTGTTGCGTTGAAAGCTCTGGTATTTCCCTCAGGACATGCAAATCTAGAAATCTTCAATGTTATGAGAGTGCATCAACCAGGAAAAGGTCAAAACTGTCAATTTAGAACCAGATGCAATGATCTGTTCACTTATTTACCGTTTCCGCGACGCATGTAAGCACTAGGGCAGATCGGAAGAGCGTGGCGCAAAACTTTGGCAGGGTCGCAAAAGATTTGTCGCATTTTTCTTAATCTCCTGTATCCGCCGTCTCAGTGTAATTCATTCAGCCCCTGCAATTTCCAAATATGACTAGATCGTATTTCCTCAGGGCTTTGCCACTTACAACATTCACCTACACCTCATTATGGACAATTGTGGGCTGAGCATTACAATTCTCCAAACATATTGCCTACGTTTTAAGAATAACAGAAGACCGTTCGGCAGCGGCGGAAAAAGAAAAGGCGTTTGCTGCAGTGGAGTGGGGATTTGTGCTCGGCTTATCCGTGGAGTATTCTGAAAGGGCTTTTAATAACCGGCATCGGCCAGCAATTAGAGAAAGAGAGAGTGTGTAAATTGATTAATGAGAGGGAGAGAAAGACGAATGCTAATTCAGGCCTGTAGGAAATCAATGCGGCTGGAACAGAGCATGGAAACAAAAGAAGCCTTGAAGAGCCGTGCCGAAGACACCGTAGTAATTTCATTTTGATCATGAAACAATGATACCGAGGATCCGTCATTTGTATGTTTCTGCAATGATTATATTAAACACAATGGTACTTTGTGAGAAATCACGACTGGACTCTAATTCTAATATAATACTGTCATTTCACAACACGCCAATAGCGCGGCACGCCTCTATAGCCGTCACTTTGGGGTCAGTCACGATGTGTATAATTTCTTTCGAAGCTTCTGTGTAATTAGCGAAAAGCAAAGGAGAGAAGACAAAATGGCTCCCTCCCTTAATCGGGTTTAGAGACCGCGCTCGTTATTCAGCCTCCGTATTTCACGGAGCCAATCAGACACGTCGTGTGACCGCAGCGTATCCCTGCACAGGCACAAAGAGGAACTCAAGTTCTGGCATGTTTCTAGGGACGGTGGCTCATAAATATTGCTTTTGTACAGGATTGAGTTGATTTTATCTGATGGGAAGGACACATCACTTTCTGATGACTTCATGAAGAGGCAAGTGACCTCACGGCCCTGACAAGAGTTGTGATCAAATTTAAGTTAATGCATTCAAAAATGCATTCTGAAAGGAAACACAATCTAGATTCATCACTATTACAGTACTATTGATTTTTTTGTAGCAAATAAGCAAGAGGGATGGCACTTGTTCAACAAGTTTGATTTTGAGAAAATATTTTTTGGATGATTTTTCTTCTGGTGCTTCAAGTTTTGAGGCAATGTATCATCTTGGTATTTGGTGAACATGATGAGTGCAGTTGTCCTGTGTTTGGCTAGTATATTGAATAGCTTATTCTTTTTTCTTGTTTTTTTAATATCCAGAAGAGTTTAGTTTTGTCACAGCCATGAACCAGTACTTGCTAGTCGACTGTATGTAGGAAAAAAAGGGAGGGACATTCTTATTCAACAGGGCATTTGATTGGACAAAACTCTGTATAGTGCAGGATGAGTCATCAATAGATTTAGTTTTTTTTTCCCCAGAAAGAGAATGACTTGACACTACTATTCAAAAGTTTGGAGTTGGTAAGATTTAAAAATTTTTTTTTGAAAGAAGTCATTTATCTTTATCAAGGCTGCACTTATTTGATCAAAAATACATTAAAATAGTGATATTGTGAAATATTATTACAATTTAAAATAAATGTTTTCTGTTTCAGTATATTTTGAAATGTAATTTATTCTGTCTTCAGTCTTCAGTGTCAATGATCCTTCAGAAGTCATTCTAATATGCTGATTTGATGCTCAAGAAAGGTTTCTTATTATCAATGTTGAAAACAGTTTTGATTATTAATATTTTTGTGGAAACGTGAGACATTTCCCCCCCCAGGATTCTTTAATGAATAGAAAGTTCAAAATACTAGAATTTATTTGACAGAGAAATCTTTTCTAAAGTTTAAATGTCTTTACTCTTACTTTTAATCAATTTAATGTGAATTTGCTGAATAAAAGTATTAATTGAACATTAATGTTTATCGGCCAATGATATAGATTTTTTTTATCATCTCAGATTACAAGTCTCAGATTTGCTTGCTGGATTTGTGACAAGAAAATAATTTATGAAATGTAGAAAATGTAGGAAATTATATAATATTTTTCATATATATACTATATATATTTTTCAGATTAAATTTCAGATTTTAGACATTTGAATTCCATTGTAAATGCGTTTTTAGTCAAAAGAAATAGATTTGTTAGTAGTCTGTGAGTTATGAAGAAAAATGTAAAAATGTTTCCCCTGGTCTCTCCTATTTATTTCCCAGTTAGTAATGAATGCACACACTTTTGTCTATCTCAGTCTCCCCTCTTTCTTTCTTTCTCTCTCTCTTTCTCTGTTTGTTTCTGGTCTTTATGCTCTGTCATTCAAATTTACCTGCAGTTGTGATATCGTGAAGCACAGCTCAGAGGCAGGACTTATCCCAGCTTATATTTATTTCATGTAAATTGGCCGCGTCATGCATAGCTTTTGGTGATTATGATAAATCCGATTATCTCCTCGATCTTGTCACAGTCCCCGATGGAAAATTAAAGGTGAGAAATGTATGAAGAAATGAATTTAAAAGGGTGAATTGATAAAAAGTGCGGAGGTCTCCACTCATTGACCCTCTCCATGCATCCGAATATGTTTGCGATTATGATGAATTGATATAAATGTGAAAGGAAACGTGGCCGTTTATGCGAAACGATGAGTATGATGTTTAGCTATTTGTTCAATCATTAAGGAGTCGTCCTTCTAGACAAAAGCAAACACGATAAGATTAATACTGAGCTCACGACCAAAATGGTTTTGTTGTAGTGGCCTTATGTGATGTCGTCCAACATTATGGCAATTCAATAACCACGATACCTCATCTCTCAGCGTTACGATGGATCATCTGGTCTCCTGAATTAGCAGTGTAACATTAGTCATTACATTTGGGGTTGAGGAATAGTTAAAGCGAATTATTCCAGATCAGTTGTAAATAGCGGTTAGTCACCTCAGCCCTCAATCTGCTCTGCAGAGCCAGGCGGTACTTACATAAGGTCTCTGGATTGTCTTTGGCAAGCCTTGCCACTGAGGCATCAATCCGTCCATCTGGGTAGAATCAGCAGCCAAGTCCAATGTGGCTAAATATTTACTCAGTCAAATACACACAGCCACACAGATGAAAAGAAGCATTCATCAGGAATTCTGCCTCTTGTCAGCCTAAAGACCAACAGTTGAACCGAACCTCCCACAGTGTCGCTGGGTGCCGTGGCTACAAGGCTATATTTAGCCACGGCACGGCAATAAATATCGCCGTATTGCTCCATCTAGGTAAACAGAAGATAATCATTGGAGCGTTGATTCATAGGTAATGTAAATAAAAGGGGATGGCTGAGGACACTGCGATGAGCCTGTGTTCTAAAACATACTGAGCTGCATCCATAGGCAGCATTTTAAGGCATCACAGTTACGCACCTGACAGGAAAGACACGCTTCCAAAAAGTAGACGATTTCATTGCAGTTGCATGTATCATACACAGATATTATGAAGGCCCTAACAGGAAATAATTACATGATATCTCATTATATATTTAGATATCTTGAATATATAAGAATTTTTTAAACATTTAAATGTAAATTTGAATTTGTATTTATAAATCGTAATATTAGAGTTACGTTATAGTTAGTACCTATAGTTATACGTCTGAATATTTGAACACAAATCTGAATAAACTTTTAAGTCTAAATATATATATATATACAAATCTGAATGTACAGTATAATTGTAAATTGTGAATGTATAAATGTAAATTGAACTATATAGTAAAGTCTGAAAATATAAATGCAAATCCTAAAATATAGTTATATCTCTGGATATATAAAATTTAAATGTGTGTGTGTGTGTATGTATGTATGTATATATATATACAATTCGTTTTAGATTAATTTATTTAAATATTTCTGCTTTCTCTGAGTTATTAAATGAATTACATTTATATTCAAATAATAATATGTACACATTATTATTATTATTATATACTTTTTACTTTGTTCTATAAGTTCTATAAATCTAAGAATTAATGTTATACATAAAATTAGATTATATAAATAGCTTTGTTTACAGTATATGAATAATTTTAATCCTCTTCTGTATGTTTCTTTGGATAAAAACTACAAAATGCATGCATGCAAATCATGCAAATACACTGAATACTGAAAAGCAGAAAATAATTAACATTTAAATGAATTATTTTAAATGAAAATAATGAAAATAAAAGGTTGCCCAGGTTTTCTGTACTGTGTATATTTAATGCAGTATCACGTTGCCTGCTTTGCGATGTAATTAGTGAAAATATGAGAGAAATGTGTATTTCATATATGAATATGTTTGCTATGCATTCTTATTAGAATATTGTGTAATTAGCTTAGCAAAATGTTAACTTCACACTCTAGAGTCCCCCACATGGAATGTTACTTGTGTGCCTGCCTATGTAGATCATTCACTTATGTCACTTACGAGGTTTCTTTTCCGTTAGTATGCTGCTTTAGAAGGCAGCTCAATATGTGTGTGTGTGTGTGTGTGTGTGTGTGTCACCGATTAAGATGAATATAGTGGTTTTCATCACCGGACTCCCCTCACCTCCATGTTCCAGTTCAGAGACAAAGAATTGAGTCTTTCTTCAGCTGGGTTAACCAGGTCTGTTTACACTACAGGAACAGAATGACTGATGAATGGCTAGCTAGACGGATACATTGACGTATGGATGGATTGATGAGACCGCCACGTTTCGCCCAAACGATACAGCATAAACTCAATGCAACATTCAGAATATTCCTGCCGTGATGCGTCCCAGATGCAATGTAAACATTGTGTTAACCTTTACCGTTCACTGCGGGTCGTAACATCCCCCGATTCTTCATCGCTCAACACTTCCCATTCACATCCAACAAGCAGACACACTGTGAAGACAAAAAAATGGAAACTTTGTGGTTAATTACACCAGATAATTTAATTTTGATTAATAATTAACATCCCTTTTCCTAACTAAATATTCATAATTAATCAACAAATCATAAAGAGAGGGAGACGACTAATTAGCTCCCAGACCCAAACCTGACCACTTAATCCATATCGTGGAGTTGACACTGCTAATTGCGAGAGTAATCAACGCAGGGCCCGGTGGGATTTGATGAAGGAGTTTGTAAATGGGAGGGAGCACCAGCCTCCTCTGAGCCTCACTGATGGCTCCATTTGTTACCATGGGGGAGCGTCATCACGGTGACAACATGGGAGTGATGTCACGGCGAGAGGAAGGAGTTTTGATCCGACGGCTCTGGCTTCACTGATGTGCATTGATCTGGCGATAACTGATTGTTTTGACTCTGAGGGAAATGTTTAGTTCAACTCATTTGCTTTTCAAAACTCGTGCCTCTGTTTCCTGTAGCACAACAAATGCACATGTGAGTTGAATTAAGCGCTTCAAACGAGCCGACGTAATTGTTTTCATGCCGAATGTCTTTTGTTGGATGTATGTAGATACTCCATGTGTTATCATAAGCTAATTAAATAATGAATGCTAATAAAGGCTTTCTCAAAATGCTGTGATTCCGTTTAAGTTAGGGCTGTCAGTTTAACGCGTTAACTTAATTAATTAGTTATGAAAAAATAACGCTATTAAAATATTTTAACGCAGTTAAAGCGAATCCATGCATTTTTGTAAGATACATTTTATAAAAAAATAAACTTTTTTCTCACTTCCGCTGACTGTCATACGTGGAAGCCGTTCAGGCGGATGACGTAAGACGTCGACGTTGCGTGATTAGTGACGAACGCGGAG
>NW_015637156.1:919273-921535 GCF_001515625.1 Sinocyclocheilus rhinocerous
ATATATATATATATATATATATATACAATTCGTTTTAGATTAATTTATTTAAATATTTCTGCTTTCTCTGAGTTATTAAATGAATTACATTTATATTCAAATAATAATATGTACACATTATTATTATTATTATTATATACTTTTTACTTTGTTCTATAAGTTCTATAAATCTAAGAATTAATGTTATACATAAAATTAGATTATATAAATAGCTTTGTTTACAGTATATGAATAATTTTAATCCTCTTCTGTATGTTTCTTTGGATAAAAACTACAAAATGCATGCATGCAAATATTTATAATTCACTGAATACTGAAAAGCAGAAAATAATTAACATTTAAATGAATTATTTTAAATGAAAATAATGTAAAACCAAGGTTGCCCAGGTTTTCTGTACTGTGTATATTTAATGCAGTATTTCAAATAATAATATGTACACATTATTATTATTATTATATACTTTTTACTTTGTTCTATAAGTTCTATAAATCTAAGAATTAATGTTATACATAAAATTAGATTATATAAATAGCTTTGTTTACAGTATATGAATAATTTTAATCCTCTTCTGTATGTTTCTTTGGATAAAAACTACAAAATGCATGCATGCAAATATTTATAATTCACTGAATACTGAAAAGCAGAAAATAATTAACATTTAAATGAATTATTTTAAATGAAAATAATGTAAAACCAAGGTTGCCCAGGTTTTCTGTACTGTGTATATTTAATGCAGTATCACGTTGCCTGCTTTGCGATGTAATTAGTGAAAATATGAGAGAAATGTGTATTTCATATATGAATATGTTTGCTATGCATTCTTATTAGAATATTGTGTAATTAGCTTAGCAAAATGTTAACTTCACACTCTAGAGTCCCCCACATGGAATGTTACTTGTGTGCCTGCCTATGTAGATCATTCACTTATGTCACTTACGAGGTTTCTTTTCCGTTAGTATGCTGCTTTAGAAGGCAGCTCAATATGTGTGTGTGTGTGTGTGTGTGTGTGTGTCACCGATTAAGATGAATATAGTGGTTTTCATCACCGGACTCCCCTCACCTCCATGTTCCAGTTCAGAGACAAAGAATTGAGTCTTTCTTCAGCTGGGTTAACCAGGTCTGTTTACACTACAGGAACAGAATGACTGATGAATGGCTAGCTAGACGGATACATTGACGTATGGATGGATTGATGAGACCGCCACGTTTCGCCCAAACGATACAGCATAAACTCAATGCAACATTCAGAATATTCCTGCCGTGATGCGTCCCAGATGCAATGTAAACATTGTGTTAACCTTTACCGTTCACTGCGGGTCGTAACATCCCCCGATTCTTCATCGCTCAACACTTCCCATTCACATCCAACAAGCAGACACACTGTGAAGACAAAAAAATGGAAACTTTGTGGTTAATTACACCAGATAATTTAATTTTGATTAATAATTAACATCCCTTTTCCTAACTAAATATTCATAATTAATCAACAAATCATAAAGAGAGGGAGACGACTAATTAGCTCCCAGACCCAAACCTGACCACTTAATCCATATCGTGGAGTTGACACTGCTAATTGCGAGAGTAATCAACGCAGGGCCCGGTGGGATTTGATGAAGGAGTTTGTAAATGGGAGGGAGCACCAGCCTCCTCTGAGCCTCACTGATGGCTCCATTTGTTACCATGGGGGAGCGTCATCACGGTGACAACATGGGAGTGATGTCACGGCGAGAGGAAGGAGTTTTGATCCGACGGCTCTGGCTTCACTGATGTGCATTGATCTGGCGATAACTGATTGTTTTGACTCTGAGGGAAATGTTTAGTTCAACTCATTTGCTTTTCAAAACTCGTGCCTCTGTTTCCTGTAGCACAACAAATGCACATGTGAGTTGAATTAAGCGCTTCAAACGAGCCGACGTAATTGTTTTCATGCCGAATGTCTTTTGTTGGATGTATGTAGATACTCCATGTGTTATCATAAGCTAATTAAATAATGAATGCTAATAAAGGCTTTCTCAAAATGCTGTGATTCCGTTTAAGTTAGGGCTGTCAGTTTAACGCGTTAACTTAATTAATTAGTTATGAAAAAATAACGCTATTAAAATATTTTAACGCAGTTAAAGCGAATCCATGCATTTTTGTAAGATACATTTTATAAAAAAATAAACTTTTTTCTCACTTCCGCTGACTGTCATACGTGGAAGCCGTTCAGGCGGATGACGTAAGACGTCGACGTTGCGTGATTAGTGACGAACGCGGAGCGC
>NW_015637156.1:921620-924306 GCF_001515625.1 Sinocyclocheilus rhinocerous
CCCCCTCCCCCCCCCCAAAAAAAACGCCGTTCACGAATTACAAGTACAAAATGAGGATTTGTAAAGAAAAATGTTGGACGATTTCGATATAAGCCAAGAGGAGACTGATTTTCCTTTGCTAAAGTAAGGAAACTTTGTTTCCTTTGCTCCTGCATTTCTCAGAGGCGTGCGCATGATGGCTACGTCTTACGCCATCCGCCTGAACGTACCACAGTCAGCGGAAGTGAGAAAACAGTGTTTATTACGTTTGAAATATGGATATTTATCCTACAAAAATGCATGGATTCGCTACAGGAGGCCTTTATTCATCCCCTGGAGCCGTGTGAGGTACGTTTTATTACGGATGCACGCACTTTATTTCACGTCTTCTGAACTGTTGACAGCAAACATCCGCTTACCCCATTGAAAGGCTTGGAGGGGCCAGGACAATTTTTCATATAACTCCGATTGGATTCGTCTGAAAGAAGAAAGTCACATACACCTAGGATGCTTTGAGGGTGAGTAAAACACAGGCTAATTTTCATTTTTCGGTGAACTAACCCTTTAACACATTTTTGCTAACTATATCAAAGGCTGCATCTGAAGGACTAGGACCGGTCAATCAGAGCACTGTTCAGCTGTGACAGCTGCCGCTGAACATTGAGCTGTACAATGCTCTATTTTTTTATTCACAGTTTTATTTTTGCTAACCTGTCTACATATGATCACCATGGTCAAGACAATAAACTATATAAAATCGCACCTTTGTAAGATATCAGTCAGCATTTGAACTGCTGTATGTGTGTGTGTGTGTGTGTGTGTGTGTTTTGTAGTTTTTCATATGCATCATTACATTATTCAAGTAAGCTCCAAGCCAATTCCTGCATTTAAAGTTGTAATCCGACAAAGGACGCAGCAAACCAGTGTAACTTACCTGGCCTCGGTCTTGGCTAAGCCTGAGGTACATCACCGTCTCCTCCATTATGACGTAAAACATAAAAAACAAAAAAATGAGCAATTCTGGCTCCACCTATCCTGGCAGGATTGTCCTCTCATCAGCTCTCCTCTTGCACCGTTGCTATGCGACAGAGCGCTAATCGGGAACCTCTGGTGTCGCAATTAGGAAATCCTGCGAAGGTGGAGCATCCTTCATGCACTTCGGAGGCCTGGCCTTCGAAGTCTCGTGGCCTTCGAAGTGTGCACACTTAACTTTGGGACACAGCTATAAAGTGAACCGTTTACCTCATTCCTGAATGAATCAACCATTTGAACGAATCAACTCATAAAGACATTTACCGCCACCTACTGATAGTTTTAGTTTCTTCTTTAGAGTATAATTTCATTTATTATTAAAAATAAATAAATAAATAAAAATCATTAAAGGGATAGTTCACCAAAAATAAATAAATAATAATTCTGTCATCATTTACTCACCCTCATGTTGTTTCAAACCTGATAGACTTACTTTCTTTTGCACAACATAAAAGAAGGTATTTTGAAGACTGTTTATAACAAAGCTGTTTTGGTTACCAGTGACTTTCATTGCATGAACAAAAAAATACTGAGATGATTCTCAAATTATCTTCTTGTTCCATACTTTATGTTAGGCTGTTGTAGCCTAAACATTTAAAACAGTAATAGCTTTAAATTATCATTTGGGTATATTTTCACAGCCATAATCAGTAGTTGAGAAACAGGAAAACCACAAAAATACAGTTTAAACACTATAGTGTCAACTTTGTTCATATTTTGTTGCAGGCAGTGTGCTGTAGTGTGTTGGCAGCTGTATTGGTATTGTCATGTTTGTCTGATTTGGTTCTAGCAGCTTACAAAAAAATATATGGTTACTTTTTTAATGTAATATTATTTAGTAGTAGTAGTTTGTGGTTGGGAAGTTTTTTTTAATGTTTTTATAAGGCGTCTTTATGCTCACCAAGACCTGCATTTATTTGATCCAAAATGCAGTAAAACGGTATTGTGAAATATTGTTACATTTTAACTGTTTTCTATTTTAATATATTTTAAAATGTAGTTTATTCCTGGCAAACTGAATTTTCAGCAGTTACTCCAGACACATGATCTTTCAGAAATCATTCTAATATGCTGATTCTGTGCTCAAGAAGCATTAAGAAACATTATTATCAGTGTTGAAAACGGTTGTGCTGACCATGATACTTTTTTTCAGGATTCTTTGAACATTCAAAAGAACAGCATTTATTTAAAATATATATTTTTGTAACATAAGTCTCTACTGTCACTTTTGATCATGTTAATGTGTCCATGCTGAATAAACACAATCATTTCTTTAAAAAAAAATCTTACTGACCCCAAATGGTCATGCAGTTAACTGTTGCTAATAAATAAATCATATATATATTTTCAAGCATTATTAAATATAAAAAATATATTTTTTGGAAATCATACACCTTTCTCCTTAAAGATTTAAATTTCTTAAAGGTTATTTTGAATGGAAATAATCTTGTCTAATTTGATCAATTTTAAAATTTAAATTTAAAATACATCATTAGAACTATTGAATAGAAGTATTTTATGTTGGCTCCACTGAGGACAAAATCTTAATGCAGTTTTTGTCTGTGCTAGAATGGAGAAAAACAATCCTTTAATATCTACACCATTTATTGACACAATAAGTGCCACTGTGTACTTTAAAGAGCTTTGATGTCATTGGGAAAATATAGGGAAATGT
>NW_015637156.1:924375-928704 GCF_001515625.1 Sinocyclocheilus rhinocerous
GTCTCCTCCATTATGACGTAAAACATAAAAAACAAAAAAATGAGCAATTCTGGCTCCACCTATCCTGGCAGGATTGTCCTCTCATCAGCTCTCCTCTTGCACCGTTGCTATGCGACAGAGCGCTAATCGGGAACCTCTGGTGTCGCAATTAGGAAATCCTGCGAAGGTGGAGCATCCTTCATGCACTTCGGAGGCCTGGCCTTCGAAGTCTCGTGGCCTTCGAAGTGTGCACACTTAACTTTGGGACACAGCTATAAAGTGAACCGTTTACCTCATTCCTGAATGAATCAACCATTTGAACGAATCAACTCATAAAGACATTTACCGCCACCTACTGATAGTTTTAGTTTCTTCTTTAGAGTATAATTTCATTTATTATTAAAAATAAATAAATAAATAAAAATCATTAAAGGGATAGTTCACCAAAAATAAATAAATAATAATTCTGTCATCATTTACTCACCCTCATGTTGTTTCAAACCTGATAGACTTACTTTCTTTTGCACAACATAAAAGAAGGTATTTTGAAGACTGTTTATAACAAAGCTGTTTTGGTTACCAGTGACTTTCATTGCATGAACAAAAAAATACTGAGATGATTCTCAAATTATCTTCTTGTTCCATACTTTATGTTAGGCTGTTGTAGCCTAAACATTTAAAACAGTAATAGCTTTAAATTATCATTTGGGTATATTTTCACAGCCATAATCAGTAGTTGAGAAACAGGAAAACCACAAAAATACAGTTTAAACACTATAGTGTCAACTTTGTTCATATTTTGTTGCAGGCAGTGTGCTGTAGTGTGTTGGCAGCTGTATTGGTATTGTCATGTTTGTCTGATTTGGTTCTAGCAGCTTACAAAAAAATATATGGTTACTTTTTTAATGTAATATTATTTAGTAGTAGTAGTTTGTGGTTGGGAAGTTTTTTTTAATGTTTTTATAAGGCGTCTTTATGCTCACCAAGACCTGCATTTATTTGATCCAAAATGCAGTAAAACGGTATTGTGAAATATTGTTACATTTTAACTGTTTTCTATTTTAATATATTTTAAAATGTAGTTTATTCCTGGCAAACTGAATTTTCAGCAGTTACTCCAGACACATGATCTTTCAGAAATCATTCTAATATGCTGATTCTGTGCTCAAGAAGCATTAAGAAACATTATTATCAGTGTTGAAAACGGTTGTGCTGACCATGATACTTTTTTTCAGGATTCTTTGAACATTCAAAAGAACAGCATTTATTTAAAATATATATTTTTGTAACATAAGTCTCTACTGTCACTTTTGATCATGTTAATGTGTCCATGCTGAATAAACACAATCATTTCTTTAAAAAAAAATCTTACTGACCCCAAATGGTCATGCAGTTAACTGTTGCTAATAAATAAATCATATATATATTTTCAAGCATTATTAAATATAAAAAATATATTTTTTGGAAATCATACACCTTTCTCCTTAAAGATTTAAATTTCTTAAAGGTTATTTTGAATGGAAATAATCTTGTCTAATTTGATCAATTTTAAAATTTAAATTTAAAATACATCATTAGAACTATTGAATAGAAGTATTTTATGTTGGCTCCACTGAGGACAAAATCTTAATGCAGTTTTTGTCTGTGCTAGAATGGAGAAAAACAATCCTTTAATATCTACACCATTTATTGACACAATAAGTGCCACTGTGTACTTTAAAGAGCTTTGATGTCATTGGGAAAATATAGGGAAATGTATCTTGTTTCATTTCCACAGACCAGAGTCTCACCTCTCATGAAACATTCAAGGTATAACACCAGGCAGTGGCATCTTTAGCACTTGAGGTTAGGAGATGCCTAGAGATACATTCGGATGTGAAAATATTCATGTTTGAAAGAAATACATTCAACAAGAATGGAAATTGTTTTAATATGTGTTATCAGATGTATGACATGATGTGAGACTGAGATGTACTGTATAATAGATGAGTTATACAGTGTTTTCATTATTCTCACTTCAACATATTACATGTGTGTTTGCCTTCAGTACAGTATTCATCTAATGTGTAAAAAAGTTTGATTTGAGTGGTGGTGATAGCCTGAAGGTTATGGAAGTAGGCTCGCAGGTTTAGTTTGAAACAGGGGTGACCCAGGAACTGGAGAATTAACTTGAGATTACAGCCCTGTTCTCTCAGCATTATGCCCTTGAGCACAGCACTTAACCCCATGTGGCTCCATGGAGACTGGCCCTGCAATTAGTGCGCTGCAACTTGCTTTGGACAAATAGTGTCTGCTTAAGTAACAAGTGACTGATTAGAGCCTCCATCGCTAATTAGTGGATTTTACTATAATGTTGTATTCTGTTCATCAGAGAATTTACTCTGCTTAATGGGATGATGTAATAATTGCTTGAAACACAATCAGCGATCAGGGTGAATCTTGTCTAAGCTGTCAAGAACATGTCTGTATTTTTTCAAAAGGATAATAATTTAATACAAGAAACTCTATTTTGCTCAAAAAAGGTCATACTTGATTATTGAGTTGTTTTTTTTTGTGGACATTTTAATGATAATTAAACTCATGCATGCCTAGGAAATTCTTATTTAAAAAAATCTAATTTTCATGGTGTAATGCAGAACAAATAAAGCTATATAATTTAAATGTAAATGTCTTAATATATATCATTTATATAATTGAAATGTAGTATATTACTTAAACTATTAATATAGTAGTTTTTGTTTTAGTATTAATACTATACTATTAGCAGTATTTGTTGTACTGCATTTCATTCAAGCTCATTAAAAAAAATCATATTATCATAGTACTATAATACAGTATATATATATATATAATTTTATTATATTATTTGTTGTGAAAAATGCAGAAAATGTTTATATTATTAGAAAAATGTGATCTGGACATCTTTTCATGATATTTACCCATCAAGCGATATTTATAGAATATTTGTAGTCCTTAAACCTGGTAGAGAATGAACATTTTCAAGCATGTTTTGTTCTAAAATATCAAAATATCAGAATTTTTTGTGCATTAAAAATGTAAGTTTGCTAATAAGGGCTACAACAGTTGTTTGAAAAGTAACGGATATGAGCTTACAAAAGCGTGTAAGCTCATATCCTTGTGACATTTGTAGTTTTTATTGATGAATTAGCTTTCTGGGTTGGCCTACAAACTTATGTAATGACCACCAAACAGCTCTATAGACAAGATATCCTTGACTAAAGATAAAGAAGTATCCTAGTAGTTCTGTAACCTGTGTACAAATACAACAGGATCTTCTCATTTCTGTAATATACTGTACAGGAGAAATATGAACTGCATGTGTTTAGGATTATTAAACACTAGTCATGATTTCATAATTTATAGAGATGTCATTTGGTTGAACAGTTGAATTTAGCTTTGTAACACCTCACCTTATATTTGAAGATTTAGAGCTTTTAAGTTCCTAATGAGTGTACCGTCCGTTCCCCGTCACAACCTGAGAACTTATTTCCCAATCACTCCGATTATTATGCCACTGACGTTCATTAGCGGCAGACTTTGTCCTTGAGGCAGCATTCCTTCTTGAATTTTTTTTTCATACTTCCCTCACACACCTTTCTTTTTGTGTCAATTCTTTCTTAATTGGACGTTTTGTCACCAAACAAGATTTATTACATGGGCCAGAGTGGAACAGAATAGCGCTGAAATTAGAATAAGGTTCCTTCTGAGACTCGGGCACGTCCACCGAGGGTTCCGACCTTGCGGGTCGTTCCCCTGCCGTTGGGTGAGAGGGGGTGGGGGAGGAAGCTCCCACCCCTTCTGAGAGAGAAAGGGGGTGGGGATACAGAGAGAGATACAGAGAGGGTTGAAGGGCTCTTGGGATGCTTCACCAGTGGCCTGAATACCCAGTCTGAAGCTTTATCTACTTATCCATGTCACCTTCAAACCTCGCAAACACTGACGCTGTTTCCTGCCTGTCCACACAGAGCCATTACAGAGCAGGAGCTGCCGATCTGGACCGTGAGCTATAGGGGTGTGGTCAGAGGTCACAGTGGGCGGGGTTATCAACAACAGCAATACATTCGGCTGTTTAGTATTCTTATATAGAATCTGTGTGTTGGAAAATATGAAATCAAAGAATGATAAAATGTCACTTTTAAGGCCAGCAAGGAAGTCTCTATCTATCTATCTATCTATCTATCTATCTATCTATCTATCTTTCTATCATTCTAACATCCTATTTATCTATCTATCTATCTATCTATCTATCTATCTATCTATCATTCTAACATCCTATCTATCTATCTATCTATCTATCTATCTATCATTCTATCATTCATTCATCCATCC
>NW_015637156.1:930164-932371 GCF_001515625.1 Sinocyclocheilus rhinocerous
TAATATAATATAATATAATATAATATAATATAATATAATATAATATAATATAATATAATATAATATAATATAATATAATATAATATAATATAATATAATATAATATAATATAATATAATATAATATAATATAATATAATATAATATAATATAATATAATATAATATAATATAATATAATATAATATAATATATAATTTTATTATATTATTTGTTGTGAAAAATGCAGAAAATGTTTATATTATTAGAAAAATGTGATCTGGACATCTTTTCATGATATTTACCCATCAAGCGATATTTATAGAATATTTGTAGTCCTTAAACCTGGTAGAGAATGAACATTTTCAAGCATGTTTTGTTCTAAAATATCAAAATATCAGAATTTTTTGTGCATTAAAAATGTAAGTTTGCTAATAAGGGCTACAACAGTTGTTTGAAAAGTAACGGATATGAGCTTACAAAAGCGTGTAAGCTCATATCCTTGTGACATTTGTTTTTATTGATGAATTAGCTTTCTGGGTTGGCCTACAAACTTATGTAATGACCACCAAACAGCTCTATAGACAAGATATCCTTGACTAAAGATAAAGAAGTATCCTAGTAGTTCTGTAACCTGTGTACAAATACAACAGGATCTTCTCATTTCTGTAATATACTGTACAGGAGAAATATGAACTGCATGTGTTTAGGATTATTAAACACTAGTCATGATTTCATAATTTATAGAGATGTCATTTGGTTGAACAGTTGAATTTAGCTTTGTAACACCTCACCTTATATTTGAAGATTTAGAGCTTTTAAGTTCCTAATGAGTGTACCGTCCGTTCCCCGTCACAACCTGAGAACTTATTTCCCAATCACTCCGATTATTATGCCACTGACGTTCATTAGCGGCAGACTTTGTCCTTGAGGCAGCATTCCTTCTTGAATTTTTTTTTCATACTTCCCTCACACACCTTTCTTTTTGTGTCAATTCTTTCTTAATTGGACGTTTTGTCACCAAACAAGATTTATTACATGGGCCAGAGTGGAACAGAATAGCGCTGAAATTAGAATAAGGTTCCTTCTGAGACTCGGGCACGTCCACCGAGGGTTCCGACCTTGCGGGTCGTTCCCCTGCCGTTGGGTGAGAGGGGGTGGGGGAGGAAGCTCCCACCCCTTCTGAGAGAGAAAGGGGGTGGGGATACAGAGAGAGATACAGAGAGGGTTGAAGGGCTCTTGGGATGCTTCACCAGTGGCCTGAATACCCAGTCTGAAGCTTTATCTACTTATCCATGTCACCTTCAAACCTCGCAAACACTGACGCTGTTTCCTGCCTGTCCACACAGAGCCATTACAGAGCAGGAGCTGCCGATCTGGACCGTGAGCTATAGGGGTGTGGTCAGAGGTCACAGTGGGCGGGGTTATCAACAACAGCAATACATTCGGCTGTTTAGTATTCTTATATAGAATCTGTGTGTTGGAAAATATGAAATCAAAGAATGATAAAATGTCACTTTTAAGGCCAGCAAGGAAGTCTCTATCTATCTATCTATCTATCTATCTATCTATCTATCTATCTTTCTATCATTCTAACATCCTATTTATCTATCTATCTATCTATCTATCTATCTATCTATCATTCTAACATCCTATCTATCTATCTATCTATCTATCTATCTATCATTCTATCATTCTAACATCCTATATATCTATCTATCTGTATGTCTGTCTGTCTTTCCATCTGTCATTCTATCTATCATACTGTCATTCTAACATTCTATCTATCTATCTATCTATCTATCTATCTATCTATCGTTTTATTGTTTCATCGTTCTATCATTCTATCATTCTATCTATTGTTTTATCTATGATTATTGATAATCTGTGATCATTTTTATTTATGATCCAATTAGGGATGTTCATTTTAACCGGTTAACCGTTAACCGACCGTAATAATTTTTGACCGATTAATACAATCAGTTAAACGATTTAGAAAGATTTAGAAGAAAAAAAAACACAAGTCGCGTATAAGTCGCATTTTATTATTTCATTCAGAAATAGGCCTAATGTCGATGCGAAATGTTTACAAACATTATAATAAACATTGTAAACATAGCTAGGCTATTTTAGTTCCCCTCCACAACAAATCCTTTCAATTAACAGTATTTAGAAAAGAACAAGAATTAAAAATATAAGAAGCTATAGCTATATAAACGACAAGCCAAAA
>NW_015637156.1:932796-936752 GCF_001515625.1 Sinocyclocheilus rhinocerous
CTATCTATCTATCTATCTATCTATCTATCTATCATTCTAACATCCTATCTATCTATCTATCTATCTATCTATCTATCATTCTATCATTCTAACATCCTATATATCTATCTATCTGTATGTCTGTCTGTCTTTCCATCTGTCATTCTATCTATCATACTGTCATTCTAACATTCTATCTATCTATCTATCTATCTATCTATCTATCTATCGTTTTATTGTTTCATCGTTCTATCATTCTATCATTCTATCTATTGTTTTATCTATGATTATTGATAATCTGTGATCATTTTTATTTATGATCCAATTAGGGATGTTCATTTTAACCGGTTAACCGTTAACCGACCGTAATAATTTTTGACCGATTAATACAATCAGTTAAACTGTTTAAAAATTAATTTATAAAAAAAAAATTTCAGTAATTTATCAAAATATTTAAAAAGGTTTGCTGCATGGTTAAAATACACTACACGTATATAAAGAAATTTGTTTTTTTTTTAAAGTCGCATTTTATTATTTCAGTCAGAAATAGGCTTAATGCCGACGCAAAATGCTTACAAACATTATAATAAACACTGTAAACATAGCTAGGCTATTTTAGTTCCCCTCACTCCACAACAAAGCCTTTCAATTAACAGTATTTAGAAAAGAACAAGAATTATAAATCACTTGAATTTTTTTCCTTCTAACAGTGGAAGCAACTACACCTTTTAGTCATAAATATAATCAGAATTGTAAAAGGTTTGCTTTTATTTGTGTACATTCACAATAAAAACAAATCTTTGTGCTTTTGTAAAATAAGCCTAAAGAAAAATAGGATGCCGCTTTCTGCCGTCTGGTTTCCTTTCGCGCAGCACAAAAATGAACCGTTCAAACTCTGCATACTAGGCTATTTGTTGCACAGTTTTTATTTTGTTTTCTTAATTTATAATTTAAGTAAAAATATGTTTCTCGTATAGGCCTATTTATTCGTTATATATATATATAGCCTAGATTTATTATATTATGTTTTTCTCAGCTGGCAGAAGCGCTGCAGGTGCGTGATGTGATATGATGTGAATCCTCATGTTCTGTTGTTTGCTGCTTTTTGCGCATGTAAAGTTAATCCCCGGGAAACAAATGTTAGTATTTTTAACGGTTCACAGACACTTATCCTTTCTAATTTAATTCAATTCTAATTTTAAATAATCTTGTCGGTTAACGGTTAATAATCGGGTTAACGAGCGTCGATTGTCGGTTAAGAAAAATAACCGAAATGAACATCCCTATATCCAATCTCAATGCACCTTGGGTGTGTTTACATTTGACTCAACATAGTCATGTGTGATGTGATCATAGAAAACTGCATATTAATGGTGTAAATGGGGCTTTATTTTTCATTCCCCCCTACTTCAACCACCTGTCATATAGAGACTTTTCACAGTCCATCAATCCCAGATGGATAAAATCATATCATTCTCTCTGATTCACTCTGAAATAAGTCGCATTATAAAAGCAAAGTGGGTTGTGAATGTTTCATGTTGATTTTAAGCTTATGCAACTAACATTTGGTGCATAAACTACTTAAAAAAAACGAAGCTCCATATTTAACATCTCAACAGGATGACACTCCTCACACACACAGATGTTTTCCGTATCCATCAATATTCTGTCATCGAGTCATTCACCTTCACTTTACCAGAATGAATGTCTCTCGTTTGACTGCACATATCCTGTTCACCGAGTGCAGAGTGAATTTTTTCATCCTCATCTCTCCACGCAAACGACTGCTGAGGTAGAGCTGGCAGGTGTCGTTCCAGATGTTTCTCCCACACTGATGTCATTCAGAGCCAGCTGTTGAGGGAGAGGTGTCTCTGCTCCCCTGTCCGTCAGCGCGTGTGGGGAGGAGAGCAGGGGGAGGGCTGGGGGTGAGGAGGCTAATTTCTTTAATTGATTGTAAGTACAGCATGACAGGTCTCCTGATGCGGATGTACAAGCACGGGCCCCGGCACTTAAAACTCAGCCACCAGGGAGGCGATTGATCCAGCCCATCGATCCTCACTCTTTTGCATCAGGCTCTCGAGCGCGGCTGAAGTTCTTGAACAGTTCTAATGGAGAGAGACACTCCTGTATGGCTACAATAACATGACTGCAGGTGCTAAATACTGTACAGGGACGTGTTGATCGTGACCTGTTCATGAGACTTCTGGGTTGTTACAAGTAAGACTTGAGATTTGTGTACATCACTAGTTTCTCACACTGTGCTAGTGTGATCTTGGTCCTCTTCTTCCAGTCTCTTCCATAGTTCGGTAACTGTATTGGGTTTCTTAGCCATAACTTTGTCGCCAAGGATTTTCCAGAGATTTTCAATAGGGTTTAGATCAGGACTCTGGGCCGGCCATTTCATCATTTCAATGTTCTTAGCTTCAAGGAACTGCTTTACTCGTTTTTCAGTGTGACGGGGACATTGTCTTGCATGAAAATTGAAGGCTGAATGGGAGATGTATTAAAATTGATTGGAATATACTTAAAACTGCCCCTCAATTCCTGTTAGCATAACTTCAAATAGGACTAAACGGTGACCTTGAAATTTAGGAAATTGTAGGTGGTTCTCTAATTTTGATCTCCACTGTGTATATAAGACACCATTAATATTTGTACAAAATGTACAATATTTCATATTTGTTGAGCTTTGAATTAAATGCTCAGCAAGTAAAGAAATTCTGCCAATTAAAAGTGCAAATTTATTAATAAAAGGGCAAACTTTATATATCGATTACAGAAATAAATATTACAGTACGTTGCCAAATTTTGCATTAAGCAATTTTTGTGAAACAATGTTGATATTTGAAAGCACCAAAACTAACACGCCCATACCCCAACAGGACCTCGCCCCTATTTTGATAACGCCGCCCCACGCGTACGTACACAACCCTGGCAGCGACGATGGCGGAATCTGCTATGCCTGCCGGCTGAGGATATTCAAGCAAAAGCCAACACAGAAAAGTTGTGTGAAAAACAAAATCAACGTAACTCACCGATCAAGAAGAAACAAAGCAACCTCTGCGTCCGATTCACTTCCACTGCTTGAGTTCTCTTCACCGCTGGAAAGCTGCTCCAATATTTACACGGTCCTACCACTTGCCTGATCGTAACCCTTCTTTTTAATGTTTTGAAAAGAAAACAAGATCGTAAAAGAAAAAAAGATCGTAACTCCGAAATTTCCTCTTTTTGTTTTATTTTTTTTATCTGCCTTCTCTCTCTATCTATTGTCGATCAGCTAATATCCGTCCTGTGCACTCACTGAGCGCTCTCTTCTCCCAATCCTTACTAGACACGCCTCTTACTGCTGATTGGCTGCGATTTTGTTTTGGGACTCGGTCCGACAGAGTGGTCAAAAGCGTTTTTCAAAAATCGCTTAGTGCTGCTTTAAGGTTTTATGATGTATACTGCCTGAACTGTGCTGAATAGCAACATAATGTATATATAAAATTAGTAAAATGATAAAAATGGTAACATGCGAAACTTTCAGTGGTAATTTTTAGTTCCATATACTTTGCAATATTTGAGGTAGTATTTGTCACCACTGATCCAGCTACAAGTTTAGTACTGTAAGGGATAGTTTATGCAATGAAAATTCTGCCATCATCCCACTTCTGACAGACCTTTAAGGGGCAGTCGTGGCCTAATGGTTAGAGAGTCGGACTTGTAACCCGAAGGTTGCGGGTTCGAGTCTCAGGCCCGGCAGGAATTGTCGGTGGGGGGAGTGAATAACCAGTGCTCTCTTCCACCCTCAATACCATGACTGAGGTAAGGCCCTTGAGCGAGGCACCGAACCCCCAACTACTCCCCATTTGCTGTCCACTGCTCCGGGGGGGGTGTGTTCTCTACTGTGTGTGTGCACTTGGATGGGTTAAATGCAGAGCACAAATTCCGAGTATGGGTCACCATACTTGGCCACACGTCACTTCACTTTCACT
>NW_015637156.1:938105-992260 GCF_001515625.1 Sinocyclocheilus rhinocerous
GCAAACTGACGCTCTTTCCTGCCTGTCCGTACAGAGCGATTACAGAGCAGGAGCTGCTGATCTGGACCGTGAGCTAAAGAGGCGTGGTCAGAGGTTACAGTGAGCGGGGTTATCAACAACTGCAATACCTCTAGCTGTTCAGTATTCTTAAATCCACCTTTTAACTGAGTAACCGATGAGCACCACCGTGATGGATGTTGCTTGCTTCATATCTTCTTCCTACCCATTAAACTATGATTGGTGAGTTACTGCAAAAAGACGGTCATTGTGACACTATGAAGTGCTGAAACTATGGCACCAGTTTTGACTAGAAACATCAGAGACCGGAAATGTAAAGCATCTTCCGCATTCAGGAAAAAGGCGGATGGAATCTGTGTGTTTTAAATCTATCTATCTTTCTATCGTTCTATCTATCATTCTATTATTCTATCTGTCTTTCTAATGTTTTGTATCTATCTCTCTGTCTGTCGTTCTATCTACTGTTTTGTCATTATATCTATCTATCGTTCTATCTATTATTCTATCATTTTATTTATTGTTCTAACTACCTATCGTTGTATTGTTCTATCTTTCTAACATTCTATATCTGTCTGTCTGTCTATGATTCTTGATAATCTATGATAATTTTACTTCCTTTACCTTGTTTGCTACCTCAAATTCAAGAATTTAAATGGAATTTAAAAGTCATTCTCAATGCCATTCTGATTGGAGCTCAACCCTCATTTGCAGCATAAGCTCATGACATACTACTTGCATATCTGAATGCAGATAATGTAAGTTCAAAATGAAATGTATTTACATTTGACTTTTATTATAGTCAAGTGTGATCTGATCATAGAAAAACTTAAAAAACTTAAAAATATTAATGGTCTAAATGAGGCTTTATTTTTCAGTCCCCCCTACTTCAACCACCTGTCATATAGGTGACTTTTCACAGTCGAATCCCAGATGGCTAAAATCAAATCATTCACATTGAATATCCTGATTCATTTTGAAATAAATCACATTATAAAAGTAAAATGGGTTCATGTTTCATGTTGATTTTAAGCCTTTGCAACTAACATTTGGTGCATAAATTTAAAAAAACCAAAGCTCCATTTTTAACATCACAACAGGATGACACTCCTCACACACACAGATGTTTTCCGTATCCATCAATATTCTGTCATCGAGTCATTCACCTTCACTTTACCAGAATGAATGTCTCTCGTTTGACTGCACATATCCTGTTCGCCGAGTACCTAGCACATTTTTTCATCCTCTTCTCGCCGCGCAAACGACTGCTGAGGTAGAGCTGGCAGGTGTCGTTCCAGATGTTTCTCCCACACTGATGTCATTCAGAGCCAGCTGTTGAGGGAGAGGTGTCTCTGCTCCCCTGTCCGTCAGCGCGTGTGGGGAGGAGAGCAGGGGGAGGGCTGGGGGTGAGGAGGCTAATTTCTTTAATTGATTGTAAGTACAGCATGACAGGTCTCCTGATGCGGATGTACAAGCACGGGCCCCGGCACTTAAAACTCAGCCACCAGGGAGGCGATTGATCCAGCCCATCGATCCTCACTCTTTTGCATCAGGCTCTCGAGCGCGGCTGAAGTTCTTGAACAGTTCTAATGGAGAGAAACACTCCTGTATGGCTACAATACCATGACTGCAGGCGCTAAATACTATGCAGGGACGTGTTGATCATGACTTCTGTGTTGTTTGCAAGTAATGAATTGAGTTTTGTGTACTTTTAAGTTTACAAGAGAGGCTTTTAAAAACAGTTCAAGAGAGGCTGTTTCATGAGCGACTGATTGTACTTGAATGCAGCTTAAGAGTATTTATAAAACGGGGTAGAAACAGACCAGTAGTTTTGCAGTTTTCAGCAGTTTAGCCTTGACAAATCAGTTATCTTAATAAAATGACACTTAGGTTGATCAAGTCAGAAAATTTATGCAAATCATTTGCAATTAATCTCAGAGGTTTGGTGATTATTTTGAATGACATGAAGAAAATATACACTGCTGTTCAAATGTACAGTATATATGTGTATATACTATATGTATGTGCGTATTTCTGAAGAAGGAACGAACATGTGACACTGAAGACTGCAATCATAGGAATAAATTCCATATTTATTTATTTATTTTATTTATTTATTTAAAGCAATGCAGCCATGGCCAGCATAAGAGACTTCTTACAAAACCCTAAACTTGTAAATGGTAGTATGTATACATATATTTAAGACACCATTAATATTTGTAAATAATATATACAATATTTGTTTATATTTGTAGAGCATATTTGTTGAAATGCTCAACAGGTAAAGAAATTCTGCCAATTGAAAGTGCAAATTAATTCATAAAAGGGCCACTTTAATTTATATATCAATTACAGAAAAAACATATTACAGTACTTTGTGTAATTTTGCATTAAAGTTTTATGGTATATACAGCCTGACATGTACTGAATAGGAATGTACTGTGTTGTCATCCAGGTCAAGTAATAAAATTAGTAATAAAAAATATGCTAAACTTTGAGTGATAATTTTAGTACCATATACTTTGCAATATTCACAGTATTTTCACCACTGATCCAGCCAAAAGATTAGTACTGTGAGGGATAGTTTATGCAATGAAAATTCTGTCATCATTTACTCAACGTTGTATCGTTCCAGACCTGTATGACTGCCTTTTGGCATGCAAACTCGCACACTAAAAATATAATAAAAAAAATGTTTTTAAAAGTCTTTTTCTTTTTCTTTTTTTTGTTTGGTTCTTCAAAATATCTTTGTGTGTGTGTGTTTTCTGCAGAAGAAAGAAAGTCATACAGGTTTAGAACAATGTGAGAGTGAGTAAATGCCAGAATTGTCATTTTTGGGTGAGCTATCAAATCTCTGGATGTAAAGTAATGAATCTAAGCTGAGTGCCAGAACTGAGATTTGAACCACTAACTTCTCACTAAGCCTTTGTGTGTATAGTATCAGCATATACACCTTTTTTTCTCTGTATTTTTTTCCCGATACCCGTCTCCTCCATCACACGATGCCAGCGCTTACGTCTTAACGAGCATCAGATTACCAAACATAATCACCTCGCCGTCACGATGATGGAACCTTATGGCAGCCGTGTCTTCCAGAAGCTTCCATATTAAGCAGGGGTTGATATTTCCACTCATTCCCCCCAAGCCTTGATAACGTTAACCCCTCTAATGAAGCTATTGTGATGCTGTCCAGGGCCATTGTTTTCGCCAGGTCTCTTCTCCTCGTCAGCTTGGCATCCTCCTTGACGGTCTTACCTGTGTCTGTCACGTCCGGCAGATGATGGTTTGCTCTCATTTTTTATCCCTCCTGCGTGGATGTATTTACATTCAAATTTACAGGCCGTGCTGTTGTTTGAATTCATGCTGGGTGCTGCCAGCAATATATCTACTTGAGGCGAAATGTCATCTTGCATGGAGCTATGGTATAATTTAATAGCAATTAACAGTAAACAATAGTGTGGTGTCCACTCGTAAATCAGCAGACTGGGGTGGTGGAGAAGAAAACAAAAATGCTCTGTTTCTCTCTTTCTCTCCTGATAGAATCTTGACTGACTTTCCACATTCACAGCCACTCATATAATTATAGTAAGGCACAATGGGGCTAAAATGATTATTTTGAACATTGCTATAGCAACATAATTTATCTAAAAAAAGAATAAAAATAAAGTTTGTTTTGATAAAAAATACATGTTCATTTAATAGCAGCGTTCTAGGCCTTTTACCCCACAGCATGAGGTAAATTGATGTGAGCGTTAATATAGTAAGATCATTTTAAAGAACATTTATCTCAGTTTTCAAAAATACCCACGTCAGCAAGTGAGCACAGTTTTATTTTATTTTTAACATTTTTTTTTTTAAATATACATGAATGTTATTGAGAAGAAGCAGTCTCTTATACTCTCCAATGTATTTAATTGGTCAAAATTACAATAAAACTGCAATATTGTGAAATATTATTCAAAAATTCTAAATATCTGATTTCTATTTTAATACATTATTAAATGTAATTTATTCATGTGATGGTAAACCTGAATTTCCAGCAGCCATTATTCCAGTCTTTAGTGTCACATGATCCTTCAGAAATCGTGCTAATATGCTGATTTGGTGCTTGAAAAACATGAATATTATTGTCAATGTTGAAAACATTTGCTTAATATTTTGTGGAAAACCGTCATACTTTTTATTCAAGATTCTTTGATGAATAGAAACAGCATTTGTTTAAATTATTTTATTTGGATGATTTAAAGGGATATTTCACCCAAAAATGAAAATGCTGATATTAATGACTCACCCTCAGGTCAGAGGCTGACCCAGAAGAGAAGAATTGTTAAATACAGTCATTATTTTTGTATTCTTTGCGCACAAAAAGTATTCTCGTAGCTTCATAAAATTACAGTTGAACCACTGATGTTACATCGTCTATTTTGATGATGTCCTAACTACCTTTCTGGGTCTTGAACATGGTAGTTGCGTTGCTGTCTATGCAGGGTCAGAAAGCTCTCGGATTTAATCAAAAATATCTTAATTTGTGTTCCGTTTGTGAGTAATTAATGACAGAATTTTCATTTTGGGGCAAACTGTCCCTGTAAGGTGTTTAATAAGGCAAAAGCAGCCAAAATGAATGTCCTGGCTGAGCAGAGCTGTAATCTAGTCACATGATGAAACATAAGAAAGTCTTCATTTGTTTAGTGTAACCCCTCTCTCCCGGGTCCTCACCGCCACACCTCGTTCTCGGTCCGAGTGGGTCTCCAACCCGGGTCTCCGGCATGGGAGGCGGACGCACTAACAAGGAGGCTAAAGACTGCAGCCACTAGCGTCAGTCGCTAGTGCGTCTCTTGAGATCAGGGGAGTGAGGGTTACCTGCACAGCACCTACTCGTTGGCCTCCGTTACACTAGCATGTTTTGGTCATTATTTCATTGTTTTTGGTGACTTTATCAATGATGTACAATATTATGTGGTGTGTCCGAACTTGTGACTGGTGCTGTAGATTGGTAGCATGATAATACAGCTTTATGGTGGCAGAACACAGAATGTTGACTACAGTAAGACAGAGTTCTCAAGCGCTGCCAGTCGCTGGATGGCAGACAGATGTGCGCTGAGAAGTTCTTTGATGTCACAGTCTTTCAGGAAGGAGATTTCAGCTGTTGTCTGAGCTTCAAGGCAAATGCTACTGTGCCTCTCCTTCTGAACTAGAGATGGCATCTCTATAAAGCGTTCTCTTTAACAATCAGCTTTTACCGTTTGCCTCGTATTCACCATCAGACACCAGTTTAAGTTATTTTGTAGATACGCACAGCATGACTGCTCAGCTTTTAGGGGACGAAAAAAAATCTGTATTTTCCCTTTCTATATCCATAGCCAATTAGCATTATGCTACCATAACAATCGTGTATTGTCGAAATTGAGCGGAACGTTGCGGAGGCTTTCTTCCAAGCAAAACAAATTCGAGGTTTATCATAATCTTCCCCTCAGTGGTTTTCAAATCATTTGTTTCTTTTGAGCAGACTGAGGCGCCAGATAAGTAAATAGATTAGATATGAGATGTTAAATGAGGGCTGAGCAGAAGACACAGCTATAGAGACAGCACACAGAAACTCATAGAGTGTTTAAAAGGCCGCTGGCTGTACTGCCGGGTGAATTTTTGCACCTTAAAGCACAGACATGCTCCATTTTTAGTAATTGTCCCAATTGAACACAGGAAAACAGTGAGATGCTAAGATCAGACTTCAGATCAGGAGTCCGAATCCTTAAGCTGTTGATTAGCAGAACCAGTGGAAGTATTTGTTCTCCATGAGTATGTGTTACTCAAGGTTATCAGTTCAAATAAATGGTTGGGAAGTGTGTGTTTAACGTCTAATATCTTTCACCTTCCAACAATGAGTATTGCCAAGGAACTAACACTAACACTTCCAAGTAAATGTCCTAGGCATTGCATTTACATTTGGGTTTGTACAGTATATAATCTTTTCTAGAACTATTAGGATTTTTAGCATTGTGGCATTTATGTTTAAATCAATTATGCACATTTATCACCAAATTCTAATTGCTATAATGACAAAAAGTATTTTGATTTAATTAATGATTTATTACAGTTTTTGCATTAAGAATAGGGAATTATAAGAATAAAAATGATTGAAGTATATACATTAGAGAAATGAGAATTTGCTAAAAGTAATTCCTCAATGATTGATTGATTGAATGAATGAATGAAATTATATACTACTGTTCAGAAGTCTGGGGTTAGTAATATTTTTTTTTACAAATATTTTTAAAATCTGAATATTTTTAAATATAAAGTTACTTACGGTGAACATACAGTTGTTTATTTGATTAAAAAACAGTGAAAAACAGTAATATTGTGAAATATTATTACAATTTAAAGTAACTGATATTTATTTTAATATATTTTGAAATTTTATTTATTTCAGTGATGGCAAAGCTGAATTTTCAGCATCATTAGTCCAGTCTAAGTGTCACATGATCCTTCAGAAATCATTCTAATATGCTGATTTGGCGCTAAAGAAAAAATTTGTATGATCATCAATGTGCTGCTTAATATTTTTGTTGAGATCATGTTTTTTTTTCCTCACAATTTTTGATTGATAGAAAGATCAAAAGAGCAGTATTTATTTAATTGATTAAATTCAGTATTTATTTTATTTAATAATTTTTTTTTTGTTTCAGTGTCATTTATTAGTTATTTATTAATACAAACTTGTTTTTTTCTGGGAGTATGAAATGGCCTGAACATGTTTTCGTGTTCATAGTAGACACTTTTTAACCAAAATGGCTTATAACAAAGGGCATAAATCAAGTTAAATAGCACCAAGTGCCATGACATCATGTTTTCGTTATGATTGCATCCAGTATTTAGAAGTAACAAGCATTGAACTATTAGCTATCCAAATCAAAAGAGCAGAAACTTTTTGCCATCAGATTCTTTTCCAAACTGAGCGCTGTAACGGCAGTCACCACTGGGCCATTTTTAAACGAATATAAAAAATGAAATGTACCGTACATCTATTTTACAGCTGTGGAAAATGGGGTCGCTAGTGTCCCGGTCATGATAAATTCACTCCATGACATGATTCTGAAGATGCCATACACCTCTAATCTTTTTATTAGAAATCGTCTGCTGTTTGTAATGAAAACACTGGCAGCTTACGGTAATCACTGCAACCAATCTCTGCTTCTATTTCATCCGGCTGAATGATGTCATAAACAAGAACACATTCAATACATAATTTCTACACTTGATGAATACTAGCCCCAAGCTCTGAGGCCCTGCGATGCTTTTGGGCCGAATCAAATCCCCACCATTTGTGTAGAATAATCGCATTACCCTGGAATAAAGTATCAAGAAAAACTGCCGTGACGTACCGTGTTTAGCATGTTGTGCGTTTGGTACAAAAGAGAACATTTTACACGTGTGTCATAAGACGAGCACTGAAGATGAAGTGTGTGACATAGGCGAGGTAGAGAGAGGGATGACACCTTGACAGAATTAATGCACGACGGCGGACGCCGGGCCCCTGCACATGCCCCCCTCCTCCTCGCCGGTCTGGCTCGACACCGAAAATCTTTATCTGTTATATGATGCATGAAAACACACTGTCTTGTTTTAGAACTGTACGCAACCTCTGACCTTCCCACCACAGATGCAATGTGACCCCTCAGTCGCCATCCATTTCTGTGGCTGAGCAGATTCTATGAATTTTTATTAACGCCTCTTCTTTTTTTTCCCTGCTTTTTTGCAGCCGTCTCTTGACTCGTGACTTGAGCCTTTAAACAAATTGCTTGACACTTTGAAAATGAAGCTCTAGAAGTGGCCTGAGATAAGTCTAGGTTTTCTCGCTCTACCTGTGTTTTCTTCTTTTAAGGTGTATATATTGCAGAGTACGAAGAGAGAGAGAGAGGGAAAGAGAGGTGGCCCATAAATGACAGGGTGGTTTGGTTTGGTTTGTCTTGGCTGGTACACATTTTTCTTTTTGCTTTCTAATCGCATAAAGAATTGATTCGTTTAGTGTTCGTTGAGAGTAGTCAAGTTTTTCCAAGCTCAAAATCTTGGCATGCTGTGACAGAGAATGTCTTTTACTTTTTAATTGACTTACATGAGGGGAAAAGTTATTTAACCTTAAGGAGCCAATATTGTTAGGGGTCATTATTAAAGGGGGTTATTGTTAAAGCAGTCATATGATGTGATTTCAAGTTTTGCTTTGTCTTTGGAGCGTTACAAGCTGTTCGTGCATATATAAGATATGTAAAGTTGCAAAGACTAAAGTCTCAAACCCAAAGAGATATTCTTTATAAAAGTTTAAACTCGTCCACGTCCTCCTAAAACGCCTCGTTTAAACACGCCCGCACATGTCGACGTCACTGTGTGGGAAGATTTGCATAACACCGCCCAAATGTTCACGCAAAGAAAGAAGGCGTAACTTTTATTCTCGCTGTAGTTTTGTTGAAGTTATTTAACCTTAAGGAGCCAATATTGTTAGGGGTCATTATTAAAGGGGGTTATTGTTAAAGCAGTCATATGATGTGATTTCAAGTTTTGCTTTGTCTTTGGAGCGTTACAAGCTGTTCGTGCATATATAAGATATGTAAAGTTGCAAAGACTAAAGTCTCAAACCCAAAGAGATATTCTTTATAAAAGTTTAAACTCGTCCACGTCCTCCTAAAACGCCTCGTTTAAACACGCCCGCACATGTCGACGTCACTGTGTGGGAAGATTTGCATAACAGCATCCAAATGTTTATGCAAAGAGGTGGAACTTTTATTCTCGCTTTAGTATTGTTGCCGCCACCGCCATGTCGTGGAGATGCTGTGTGTTTCCAAATATGGTGAGGGGCGTAACATTTCAGTCACACACTTGAGGTATTCGGCCAATCACAATGCACTGGATAGCTGGCCAATCAGAACTCATCTCGCTTTTCAGAACGATGATCTTTGTAAAAATCGACGAGTTTCAGAAGAGGCAGGGCAGAGAGGAGCAACAATAATGTATAGTATGTGGAAAATAATGTGTTTATTGAACCTTGAACCGCGTAAACACATGTTACTTTTAGCATCGTCATATGACCCCTTTAATAAAAAAACCACTGAAAAACAAGCAACTACATTTTTCTTTTTTGGCAAAACTTAAAAAAAAAACTTTTCTGTTGATTAGGCAATAGCTTTATTGAAAAATCTTTTCTGTTGATTAGGCAATATCTTTATTGAAAAATAAAACAGTGAGCAATTAGGAATGCATATTTGATTTCATTTTTGTAAAAAAAAAAAAGAAAACTCGCATTTTTCTGTTGTTCTATTATTGTCTGTAGACTTTAAAATAATGAAATATTAAAAACATAACATTAATTTTAATTATGTAAATGGCTTATACACTGAAAAAAAGATGAAGAAACAGTTTTCACTCAGAAATAGCTAGTAAATTTGACAAAGATGACAAAGAACCGGCAAGTAACACATAGAATTAAACATGAAAGACTGAAATAGTATTTTCTTGTAAAATGTAACTCCAATAATCACCAATAATACTCCAATAATATATTTTTTTTACAGTGTAAAGGTCCGTTCACACCAAGGATGATAACTATAAAGATAACTATAAAGATATAGTTCTAAAAATCGTTGTCAATATTAAAGAATAGCAGAGTCCACACCACAGCTATAACGAATCAGAACAATTTTTTCCAGCTGATGAACGATAAAAACATTGATACCTAATCAGAATCAATCCTGCTATAATGAGCTCGAGAATTTAAAGCGGCAGACGAGCGTGCTCTGAGAATAAACAGACGATATCGTTCACTGGTGTGAACGCTAATATAGTTTTCTGTCTTTATAGTTATCGTTCTTGGTGTGAACGGGGCTTAAGGAATAGTTTTTCAAATTTTTTTTTTATCATTTACTTACCCTCATGTCATTCCAAACCTACATTATTCATATTTTTTATCGGTGTGAAGAACTATATTTTATGTATCATTTACTGAAAGTCCGCCATTCAGATCTGGTGGTTTAAAGATGCTCATGAGAATGTGTTTGTTGCTATAAGCAAAGTGCACAGATGAATGTGGGAAGAAAAACTTCTTACGTGTACCATCAACACGGCAGATTGAATTTGAGGAAGTGAAGTCTATAAATACCTGACGAACCCCAAACTTTGAGAAGTAGTGTTTTAAACTACGAGTAATGTGAGTATGTTCTCCATATCCACGTGGAGCAACAGTGATTACTTTCCTGAACAGCTTGTGTCATGCACAATATAAATGCAGTTACAGTTGATTTCCAGCTTGTGTATTTCCTTATGCAAGCCTGGCTAACCTCCATGCCGAAACAAGTCAATGAATTCTTGGAAGGTTTACTTTTTCTTCTTTTTATTCCCTTAAACTGAACCCCATGGTGCTTTGGCATTAGGGAGCCCACGCTGTCTGTACTGCACATTTCCGCTTGTAGATTTTGATTAAAGACTTTAAATGGTGAGGCAGATATGCTGCCATCTTTAGAGGCACTCACATCCCCAGTGTGGCGTAGCGTCCCGAGGTCCCACACAGTGTTCTGAATGCATCAATTAGCACAATCAGCGGTCCCCACCCCCTCTGCTTTACATCCCATTTTAATATCTCATTGGGAAAGCTGCAAAGGCATACAATTAATTTTTGACACAAAAATGAAGGTGCTAATTCATTCGCGCGAAGTTCTATTCTTACAACATGTTGATTAATTTTGTGCTTTTTTATTTATTTTTCAGGACTTTGCTCAAACTTTGGCAGCCTGTTGAGTGTCACATCATTTCATCTGTATGCACAGACAGAATATCTTAAACGAGTTACTAAACGTTACTGGGAGGACGGAGTTTAATAACTAGCCTCTTTTCTGTATCAAATCATCCCAAAATCTTTAGGGTGAGGAATTTAGATGCTTGTCATACAATACAGTTCAAATTTGGGGTAAGTAAGTGTGGAGACTTTCACATGACATTTGAAAAAAATGTGTCTATATATATTGTGGCCATCATTTAAGAATTTGTTCGCTTGTTTTAGATAAATCATTGTCACAAATTAAGAATTCATTTGTGTTGACTTAATTTGTTTTGTAATTTTAGTAAATTGTAGCCACGTTGTACTAATTCGATGCCTTGTTTTGATTTAATTGAAAGTGAAGGAACAAATTAGTACAAAGTGGCCACAATCTACTTAAATGAGGGAGCATTCTTGATCTGTGACCATGATTTAACTAAAACAAGGGAACTGTATGTATAAGAAATGTATTTATTTATTTGGATGCATTAAATTAATCAAAAGTGAGAGGAAAGACATTTGTAATGTTTCAAAAGATTTCTGTTTTCAATAAATGTTGTTTATTTTTGAAATTTCTATTAATCAAATATTAAGAAATTATAGATTTCTTAAGGAAGGATGCCTGCATATTAGACTTCTGAAAGATCATGTGACATTGAAGACTGGAGTAATGACAGCTTTAGGAAAATCAAAATATTTTAAAATAGAAAATAGTTATTTTAAATTGTAATAATATTTCATAATATACTCAAATTCTCATTACCCTAAAAGAACATTACCAAATTTTACAGACCCCAAATTTCTCAGTGTATATATCTGGGGGAAAAAAGGACACTTTTCATTTTCACATATATCCCAGGATTCAAAGCAGAAGCGGTGGCAGCCCCCTTCAATGACTACACAGAGCCCCTTGTCACTCCACTCAGCTCCACTCTACGCCAGTCCATCAACCACACGCTGCTCTGCCATCGAGTATTTAATTAGCCTAGTATTTATTTTCAAAATGTCATCACCTACTTGGGCTAGAAATAAAGAAAAATGAAGGCAAGGGAGCGTAGTTGTGTAAATCAGTGAGTTTTTTCCCTCTTCTTTCAGGGCTCGGTAAAATGTTAATGCTTTGTAAATCAGCGGGGATTTACCACTGATATACTCGGGAGCAACAGGCTGGTCTTATCCCATTGTCTAATAGGGTTAAAATATTTCAACATGCCAGTCAGCCACGACCATCTCCACCGCAAACATTGGGAAAAATGATATTAAATCACAGATGCACGTTTGTGCTAATGACTGGGGTGCCACTGCATATTTCAGCACTAATTCATTAAGGCGGGGACGGGGGACAGGGGGACACTGGGAGATAGTCAGAGCTCGGCGAATCTCCACTGCCTGATTGAGGCTGTTATGTTTTATGGGAGCCATTTTTCAAAAACCGCCCATGACAGCACTTGAGGTTATTAAACTGCTGGATCAAACGAAAGACTGAGGAGAGATGGGGGAAGAATAGAGGTTACGGAAGTTCAGACGTCGAACGTCGCCGGTCAGGTGGACAGAAGACGGGGGGGTGTAATTGGAGGGAGAGGATGTGATTGGAGGTGTTGTTGGGCAGGATAGTCTGTGAACTTACGACTGAAGACGTTCATTTATAGGGTAAAGCATTGCGCAACGCTGCATTCTGTCTGTGGCGTGATGTCTTTTGTAAAATGGATCATTGGATGAGCTAAGGGATGCACCAATAAATTTCATTAGTGGTTTGATAAAACAATAATAATAATTCATATTTTACAAACAATAGATAACAGGGTAACACTTTATTTTAAGGTGTTCGTGTTACACGTTACATGTACTTACTATTATAATAACAATAAATTATGCACAATTACATGCAAGTAACCCTGAGCCAAACCCTAATCCTAACCCTAATCATAGTAAGTACGTGTAGTTAATTAATATTACTCAGTGCCTAAATGTATAATTACACTGTAACAAGGACACCTTAAAATAAAGTGTGTGTGTGTGTGTGTGTGTGTGTATGTATATATATATATATATATATAATTACAATTATTAATTGTAAATATTTCCCAATAACCATATATATATATATATATATATATATTAATATTTAACAGATAACCAATAATTATTCATGTTTTAGATATAGCATAATTAATATTTTATTGATAACAGATAATTAGTATTTAATGATAACAATAATTGTTAATATTTTCCCAATAACCTCACTAAATAACTGATAATTATAAATATTTTATTGATAATATTATAAATATTTTATTGATGACTGGTAATAAATATTTTATTGATATTTATGACTAATTTATATAGATAACCAATACTTACTAATATTTTAATGCCAATAATGGACATTTTTACTTATTAAATTAAATAATAAACCAAATTATTCAGACTTATTAAAAATATTTAAAAACTTTCAACAATAGAACAAATTTTGCATGTTACATTTTACAAGTACATGTTTTATTTGTTACATAAATATTATTTTGTTTATTATTAATATTCCATTTGTTAAATAAGTAATAATACTAATATTTATTTGTAGACCAATTAAAAATAATGATCATTTAACAGTAATTTATTGGGTTAAATATATATTGACCTGTCTTACTTATTGTACCGATACTGATAACATTAAAAAGTTATATTTTGCCTCATAAATAAATAAATAATTTTTTTTAATATCGTCGTTTTTTTATCACTTTGCTTTTGCCACCAGGCTGTGGGTTTGTGCTGTGTAGGTTAAGCGTGCCCTGATTCCATGGTAAAATCACTATAACGCATGGCCTCTTGTAGCTTATTGCTTTTGTGTACGTTATATTAAATGCATAGATAATAATTTACCCTGACAAACGCTTTAGCTCTCTGAAAACGCTGGTTTAAAGCTATGGCTCGAAAACATGACAAATGACCGCTATACAAAGTCATTTATTGAGACGTAGAAAATGTTGTCATTGACGATCTATTTACATTGTGATATGCATCCCTCATGTGTGGGAGACAGCGATGGGGAGATAGTGAGTGTGTGTTGCAGACTGTAAGGATTTTTTCTGGTGTCAGCTCTGATTCAGGTGTGTGGAGAGGACACGTTTGACCGTTCTGACCTTGACACACAAACCTGCAGATTATACACAAACACACACACCACATACTCCCTGAGCTTTAAACCATGCCCTTCTCCTCCAGAGAAATACTTTCATTTTCCTCAGCAAGGTTACAATCAACATATTTAACTTAACGTCGGAATAATGTGCGTGATTAATTGGGCGGCAGGGAGCAGCTCGTGGAAATCTGTGCGTTCATACGTTCACTTCCATGTTCCAGACTGACAGCACTCTCACTCACTCCAACCTGCTCTTCTCACTGATTAAAATAATCCTCAAAATGGCACATTTGACTTTATTTTCTGACATCGCAAACCCTCCCCTCCAACACATATACATACACTCACTCAAATATAGATTTCTGCACACCCACAAGATCATTTTATTGCTCAGATGTTGCTGTAGTTTAGCATAGGAGTCTTTAAAACTTCAAAATTGTAGTTTTGTGGCTTTTAGTCAAAATTTATGTTAGGTCCTCTACTAATTATGCTAGAACACTCTATATATACAGGACTGTTCAAGAGTTTAGAATCGGACAGTTTTTAAATGTTCTTGAAATAATCTCTTATGCTCACCAAGGCTGCATTTACTTATTTAAAAATACAGTAAAGATAGCAATATTGTGTAATATTATTTCAAATGCTTTCTATTAGTATATATATTTTAGAATGTAAACTTTCTAGTGATGGCAAAGCAGATTTTTCAGGAGCCTTCAGTGCCACATGATCCTTCTGGTTCATAGACAGCTCTGATTGGACACAAATGTACAATGAGTCATCAATATTTGTGGTCCATTTTCCCAGAAGAGAGAGAAAATTTTACTGTATGGCAGAAATAGTAAGATTAGCATGCTATTGCATATAGTTCATTTAACTTTAACTTTTATTAGATAATCTATCAGATGTGCTCTTCAGTCTCCTCAGGAGAAATATAAATAAACCAATTGAGATGATTGTCCTGAGCATGTTCATGCAAATTCTGAATGCTATTTTTGCGTAGATCACCATTTTTCAATATTTTGGCTAATTGGATTATTTTTACAAATCCCAAAAATTTTAAGGTGTATAGATCTATTTCACAACCGTTTTGCTAAAATCAGAACAGAAAATGCTATATATTTATTAAGTATAGATCTATCAAATTTAATGTGGATTGCATCACTCAGATAATCTGAATTCGGAACAGTTTGATGAAAAATATTTAGATCATTTTTTAAAGACTTCTCATTGCAGGTTTTGGCAAATCTGAGCACATTTTGAGATAGTGTTGAGATCTCTTCTAAAACTTTAGAGGATTCATAATATCCTCTTGTCCTCCATTCATAGATAGATCAACTGAAAATGAAAATTATTTTCTAATTCTTTTTTGTCTTCATTAGATCTAGAGTGACCTTCAGTTACTGTTGATGTATCTCAACATATGAAATATCTCTGAGGAAGGAAATATTTCAATAATTTAACAACAGAATATGTTCAATGGTCACATTGGCATGCAGGTAAACAAATTATTTCTATTTGTAGTGTTCAAGTGTTTACATGATTTATTTTACATTTTTATGATTTAATTAATCATTAGCTTTTTGGCAACTTACAAACCCACTGCAGCTCTTACTTTAAGCCCAGTTTGGGAAACCCTTGGTTTAATGTAATTTTTTAATGCATTTGATGATGTTGATATCTTTTCTGTTCTATGCTTTTTATATGAATATGGTATGTTTAATTGTAAACAGTTTAAAACAAGTTAGATATAAAGTAATCTAAAAAGTAGCAAGAATACATTACCTAAAATTATGTATCATGTAATTTGTAATCATTAATGGACTACGATTTGTAAGTAATCTAGCGGCTCTCTTCCAGACCTGTATGACATTTTCTTTCTTCTGATGTTTTGAAGAATGTTTTGGTGCCCATTGACTTCAATTGTATGGACCAAAAAAACTCAAAGTACCTTCTGTCATGTTCCAAACAAATTAAGTTATTCAGGTTTTTAAACATAAGGCTGAGCCAGAATTTTCATTTTTGGGTGAGCTATCAAGAAGAAAGATTTGAATGATTTCTCAATTGTGATTTCTCACGAATCCGCAGATTCCCATCCACACAGCATCCAGTTAAGTTTCCTCGCATTCAAAAGTTTCACGCATACGTATCACAGCACCTATCCGTGTGTGTGCAGATGTTTGTGTCTATTAGCGCATATGCGAGTTTGAGAGCGTGCAAGTCTGCGCACGTTAGCGTCGACGGCGTCAGTCAAGGAGCTGTGTGTTCCTTGCTTATTACCGCTCTCTCCCTGAGGAACGCATCACACATCGTCAGTGGCAGGCTGGGAGAGGAAGTCCCCAGCGGGAGAGAAATATCAGGGGAATCAGGATTCATTTAGCCCTTAAGAGCCTCTCCCCTGTCTACTGCACACAAACACACGGCTGCAGATAGTGACTGATAACCATCGCAGTAGAATGTACTACCATAGAGTGGCCCGGTGCACAAATTCCCACTCTCTGAGGAGGGCCACCCGCCCCTGACACCATGTGGGCTGCGCGGAGTGGATTACTGCTCTGAGATGAAGGCTACAGACATAAGCGCCTGTGAAACTGCTCGTTCATTTTGAGCCACGTAATGGTGGCCTGTAAGTCAAAATGGCAGACATGCGCCTGCTGTGATGGACAGCAGCTTGTGTTCTGGGCAGGACGTTCAGTTCAGGGTAGAGATACGCTCTGTTTCAAGACCTAGTGCGCTTTTTATTTAGCAAGGATGCATTACGTTAATCAAAAGTGACACTATAGTTAATTATAGTGGTACAAAAGTTTTATATTTCAAATGAATACTGTTCTTTTGAACTTTTTATTTTGGAACTTTATAGTTCCCCCAAAAAAATATTAAGCAGCACAGCTGCTTTCAACATTGATAATAAGAAATGCTTCCTAAGCACCAAATCAGCATATTAGAATTATTTCTGAAGGATCATGTGACACTGAAGACTGGAGTAATGGCTGCTGAAAATTCAGTGTTGCCATGACAGCAATAAATTTCATTTTGAAATGTATTAAAATATAAAACAGCTATTTTAAATTGTAATAATATTTTACTGTTTTTACTGTATTTTGGTAAAATATTTGTAAATACATTTTTGTTAATTTTAATTTTACACATTTTATGTCAAAGTTTTTAATTATTTGAAGTTTTTTCTTATTGACACTTTGCAGAATTAAATTGAACTCTAAAGATATTTGTTATAATTCTCTTGCTTCATCAGACTTAATCTTGCTTCATCTTGGATTAGGTTTTCGCTGAGCTTCTTGCAGTGCATTTTGGGTTGCCTTCACCATGACAGATAAATGCAATGCTGCCCTTGAATTCGGCACAAACACAACATAAACAGTTTAGCATTAATACGAAATAAAAATTCACCCTGTTTACTTTCTTATTTCATTGTGATCATTCATCGAAGTCGTCTTGGTCCACCTTAGCAACAACTTTTCTATTTGGCTGACGTCGCCCACCACTTATATTTGTAACTTATTGTCATCAGACTGACTTGCTGAGTCTGTCTGTTAACTGACAGCATGTATAAATTAGATTTAA
Organism: Sinocyclocheilus rhinocerous; assembly: GCF_001515625.1. NCBI lineage: Eukaryota > Metazoa > Chordata > Actinopteri > Cypriniformes > Cyprinidae > Sinocyclocheilus > Sinocyclocheilus rhinocerous. The sequence goes on from NW_015637156.1 coordinate 955,637, forward strand.
TGACACCAGAGATTTGCAATTAACAATTTTGAGATGCTGTGCTGGGGAGCGCCCTCTCTGGACAGTAGAAATGAATCATTGAAGTTTAGCTGCATTTGTCATGGTTATTTTCTGAACAGAATCGAAATAAATGGATGACATTGCCAGTGATTTTAATCTCTGATGCTAGTGATTAGTGCATGCAGATTCACATGATAAACCAGTATGGAGCTGTGAAATCTATAAGCGCAGATTAATAGATGTGTCCCACTTTGATAGATACTTTTTCCCCCCGGCAGATTATATAAATTCTTGTATCTTATAAATGTCAGTGTCATCAAAGTGTTCAGTTTTGTTTGCTGAGGAGAGGATACTTTCCATGAATAGGGTACAAAATGTAATAAAAAAACCTGCTGTGATGGACAGCAGCTTGTGTTCTGGGCAGGACGTTCAGTTCAGGGTAGAGATACGCTCTGTTTCAAGACCTAGTGCGCTTTTTATTTAGCAAGGATGCATTACGTTAATCAAAAGTGACACTATAGTTAATTATAGTGGTACAAAAGTTTTATATTTCAAATGAATACTGTTCTTTTGAACTTTTTATTTTGGAACTTTATAGTTCCCCCAAAAAAATATTAAGCAGCACAGCTGCTTTCAACATTGATAATAAGAAATGCTTCCTAAGCACCAAATCAGCATATTAGAATTATTTCTGAAGGATCATGTGACACTGAAGACTGGAGTAATGGCTGCTGAAAATTCAGTGTTGCCATGACAGCAATAAATTTCATTTTGAAATGTATTAAAATATAAAACAGCTATTTTAAATTGTAATAATATTTTACTGTTTTTACTGTATTTTGGTAAAATATTTGTAAATACATTTTTGTTAATTTTAATTTTACACATTTTATGTCAAAGTTTTTAATTATTTGAAGTTTTTTCTTATTGACACTTTGCAGAATTAAATTGAACTCTAAAGATATTTGTTATAATTCTCTTGCTTCATCAGACTTAATCTTGCTTCATCTTGGATTAGGTTTTCGCTGAGCTTCTTGCAGTGCATTTTGGGTTGCCTTCACCATGACAGATAAATGCAATGCTGCCCTTGAATTCGGCACAAACACAACATAAACAGTTTAGCATTAATACGAAATAAAAATTCACCCTGTTTACTTTCTTATTTCATTGTGATCATTCATCGAAGTCGTCTTGGTCCACCTTAGCAACAACTTTTCTATTTGGCTGACGTCGCCCACCACTTATATTTGTAACTTATTGTCATCAGACTGACTTGCTGAGTCTGTCTGTTAACTGACAGCATGTATAAATTAGATTTAATGACACCAGAGATTTGCAATTAACAATTTTGAGATGCTGTGCTGGGGAGCGCCCTCTCTGGACAGTAGAAATGAATCATTGAAGTTTAGCTGCATTTGTCATGGTTATTTTCTGAACAGAATCGAAATAAATGGATGACATTGCCAGTGATTTTAATCTCTGATGCTAGTGATTAGTGCATGCAGATTCACATGATAAACCAGTATGGAGCTGTGAAATCTATAAGCGCAGATTAATAGATGTGTCCCACTTTGATAGATACTTTTTCCCCCCGGCAGATTATATAAATTCTTGTATCTTATAAATGTCAGTGTCATCAAAGTGTTCAGTTTTGTTTGCTGAGGAGAGGATACTTTCCATGAATAGGGTACAAAATGTAATAAAAAAAAAAAAGGACTACCATTTATTTTTTTTTTGCAATTTTTGCAATCGGTTATCTAAATAATGTGTCAAAATACACATTTTTTTTTCAATTTGCTGTTTTCTAGCAATAAACATTAAATATAAATACAAAAGACAAAATGTAAAAAATAAATAAATAATTTATATTTTTAAAATTAATAATTAAACCAAATGTTGGCTAACGAAAAAAAAAAAAAAGTTTTAATGGAATGTGCTTGGTGTGTTGCCTGAGAAAACCACAGGTGAGCGTCCGTGTGTGTGTGTGTATGTGTGCGCATGTAGAGAGAGAGGCCCAGCAGATCATGTCCCGCCACACCACAGGAGTGATAAGAGGGAATAAGCTGTCAGTGGCGCGCTGGTCGGACCGTATTGTTCATATTTAGATGGGAGAACAATACAGCACTGTCAGGCTCCTATAGCTCATAATCTGCTGATGCTGACCAAGTGTCAGGTTGATCCATGAGCTGCACCCAGGATTGGCTGTGGCTCCCGCATCCCTAAGCAAAGCCCCTGCAGGAGTGTCAGGGGAAGTACAAATGGGGCTCGCATCTGCCGGACTATAGATAGATACATACATAAAAGAGAGGGCTGAGGAAGACAAAGAAGAGAGAGAGTGAGAGAGAATACTGGGAGGAGACCAGAAAGGTTCAAGTGGTCCAGCTGTGGAAACAAAAGGAAGCGATTGTGAAAGAATCAAAAGGAGAGAATGGTAAAGAAAGAGTCTTGGGGAATCCTTCAGAACACGATTTCACAGTCGACGTTATATTAAGGTCTGACTCAGGTCTGCGGAGCGGCTTGTTTTATGTCAGTGGTACATGTGCTAAAATGGGTCATGGCCGAATTGTACGAGTATGGGATGTCAGTGTGTGTGATAGATGTAATGAATAGTGTTGGCAAAGCTAATCCAAAACTAACTCAGCAAGCTACAAGCTATTGAAAGTACAATCAAGATACTCTATTAACTCTTTCCCCGCCAGCATTTTTGAAAAAAGTTGCCAGCCACCGCCAGCGATTTTGATGATTTTCACTAAAATTTGATGGCCTCCAGAATATTTTGCTGTATGAATATTTGAATATGCAATACACCAAAATAAAGATCAGAGCCTCTACTTTTAAACAGAAAAAACTGTTTTATTCTAGCTTAAAGCATTCTTTTTTTATCAACACTTGAAATGGGCGTAGCTTGTGGGGGGGCCAGGGGGGCCTGGCGCCCCCATAGCGATTTAAGAATTTTACTAAATATTTATTTATAAAGTTTTTTCTATGAAGTAAAAATGTATATAATGCAGTTAATAATACATGTAAAAGTTAATACATTTTAAATTGTTATTGTAAGTAAATTAATAAATCAAAACAAACTTAACGTCTCCCTCAATCTCATTTGCGTAAGAATTGTCACGTGACGAATCTGCATTTTGGTGGATAATAGACTTAACGGTAATGCTTGCCTGTTGTGTGGAATAAAATGATGTTCCGCGTTTTTAACAACATACACGAACTGCAGAGAAATCTGGAGACAACGAAAAACTCCGATGAAGATATTAATGCCGTGCTTAATGATTCCGGACTCAGACAATCAGAATTAGGTGATCCACAGGACGCAGCCGGTTTAGCCGCACACTACTTTTATGCCGACCATTTACATCCAAATGTTATTTAATTTTCACAGAACACAAACACGAAAAGCCGTAAAAACTCTTCTTTGGCGGGGAAATGTTGTCTTCTAAAAGACGAGATAACTCATCAATGGTGGGGAAAGAGTTAAGAATGTAGTTCGCAACACTATAAACTACAAGTAAAATAGCTAACTTCTTTGAAGCTGTTTAAGGAAGGAAAATGTTTTACAATATATAACAATCAGATGACGTAATGTATCATTTAATCAGAGATTTTCTAGAAATGTAAATTAAACACAACAAAAACATGGCTCGCAATAAGGACTGGCCATCGTGAAAGATGCTCTGGACAGAATCACGTTTTTAAGTCTTGCCAGTTTAAACATTCAAACATCTTTTAAACCATTCAAGCACAATACGATGTGAAAAAGAACTCTGTAATTCGATTCTTGCATGTTGTCTGATAGTCTTTAGTGTGCACACAGAAAAGTTTGTAAATACTGAATGATAAGAGTTTACTTTTGCATCTTATCATACTTGAATTAACAAATACACAAAAACGTTAGTATCCTCGTAAACGCAGACGGTTAGGTCTTAAAGTCCCCATGAAATCAAAACTGAAGTTTTTTGTTTTTTAGTATAAATATGTTCATCTTAAGTTTACCTATAAGCTAGTATGCTCCAAAATAATGACAAAATTAGCGTTTAGAAGATATAACGGTCTCTAACTTCCGCCAATATGGATCAACGATGACCCTGCACTTCAGTTTCTCATCAAACTTTCTGTCCAATCAAATGCTCTGTAGAATCCGAAGCATCCCGCTCCCTAGACTATAAATAGACGCTGAAGCTGTGGCTGAAATCGGTCACTTGTTGGAGGAGAAACGGTTAGACAGACAGCACTAATGAATAGAAGGGATAACACTGATGCCATGCACAATTTTCAGACTACACATCCTCATCATCATTATAAATCACTGTTTTGCTTTAGTTACAGTTTCATATTGAATCTAAAGGGGTCATCTATTAGACTGTCATATGCTGTAAAATGTGGCTTTACCAAGCTCAACGGCTCTGGCCCAAGCTTTGATTTAAACAAAATGCTATTGGCTATTTTAAAAAGTGGGCGGGTCTTCTCGGTATGTTCCGCCCTGTCTTCCTGTTTCAGTTGAAATAACGCTACATGTTTCAAAGCACTTCAGTGGAACATAAAAAGTTGCATTGAGCCCTATAAAATCTTAAAACCTTGAAAACGTACTGATGAAGGACAATGTTAAACTAAATGTCACAAAAAAGTGAAAAATGCCAAAGACTTTGATGTCAAGCAGTAACTTCTGAGAAAGAAAATCGCTAATGCATTTCTGTATCTGGTTCATTTAAATGAATTGATTTAATCAACTAATTCACTGAAATGAATCATTATTTCTAATGCTACATAATACAGAGAGAAAGAACATTTTAGGAGAGTTGTCTATCCATCTGATTTCTATTAAGGCCTCTGTTGTCGTTAAATGAATCGGGCAAGACAAATCCTGGTGCTCTTGACACATGACCGTGAATCTGAACTGTCTCAAGCAGCTTTTCACAGCATGGATACATTCATTCATGACGTTTTGCAAATTTGAAGGAGGGACTATTGTTCAGAAAATGAGCCTTTCTGTTCAGTGAGAACAGAAATTAGCCGTGATGGTCACGACAGACTGTGATAAAGAGGTCTGGGGACAATGCTTCCTGTAGCCACTGGACCGGATTCGCCAGAGAGAGAGAGTTTGACTGTGGCCAGTACTGAATCACTTACAATAGAAAAGTGAATGGGGACCATTTTTGGTGGATTTAAAAGCAGAAATGTGAATCTTTTCTTTTTATTAAAGCGCTTACATTAATTCTTTTGTTAAAACGTGTGTGTTATTTGAGCTGAAATGCTGCAAATGTTGTCAGTTGAGCTTAACTTGTACTGAACTCCTAAAATAGTTTATGTAAATTATTCACTACTGCTCAAAAGTTTGGAGTCATTAAGTGTTTTTATGTCTGTCAGTCATATTTGTTAAATATATGTAAAATATAAATAAAAATACACAAATATTGCTGACAAAGATATTAAATTTTACGTCAATATATTTTCGTTAAGTTAAAGCTATTTTTTTTTAGGAATTGGTAGTTTTATTGAGCAAGAATGTTGTAAATTGATCAAAAGTGACAGTAAAGCTATTTATACAGGTACAAAAGATTTCTGTTTCAAAGAAATGTTGTTCCATCAAATATTGAAAAACATGTCACATTTTCAACAAAAATATGTAGCAGTACAACTGTATTCAGTATTGATTAAATCACAAATTAGCATATTAAAATTATTTCTGAAGGATCGTGACACCGAAGACTAGAATAATGCCTGCTGAGTGAATTCAGCTAAAATAGTTATTTTAAATTATAATCATAATTACTATTACTATTGTTACTATTATTAAAAATATTACTATTTTGCTGTATTTTTGAGTGCAGCCATGGTGAGACTTTTTTTGAAAATCATTAAAAAGTCTTACCAACCACAAACTTTTAAATGGTAGGCCTATAGTCTATGTGTAGATAAATCAGCCAATCAGTGATCAATATTTAGAGTAGCTTATAAAGTGGACGCCTTGTCCCAAATGTAGATTAAACCCTTGCAAGTCCACTAATTTGTTATGTAATGACTGTTGGTTAGTAGTCTGCTATGGACCCCACATCCGTTGGGGGCTCGTGAGGACCCTTCTGAGACCCAAAATGACAAACGGCCATTGCAAGACCTCAAGTGCACCATTTGGGACGGTCTCCTACTCCAAAGAGCATCTGGTCTCCTCCCATGATCCTTTTCCCCCTAAACCCCACCACAACCCGCAACCCACACAGAGCAGAACTCAGTCTCCCTCCATCTGCAGAAATCATTAATCCTTCCCTCAGCACTGTAAGTCATAGAGACAGATTTCACTTTGAGCGATGCGAGTGATCAAAGCAGGCGCTTCACTCTGTGACGGGACCGCAGAAGACACTGAGGACTCCTCTCTTTAAGAACACTGTACACCTAATCATCTGCAATGTCTGTGACAATACAATTTACATATTTATATTTTCTTTGTCTCTGACAAGGGATGTGTGACAATGTTCTCTCTCTGTCCCTGACTCTTTCTCGCTCTCAAACACATAAATACGTACACGCAATAGCGGAGGCTGGCAACGTCTGCAGGTCTGTTCATAATGAATTCCTGGTTGTGAAGACACTGAGACGTTGCATTGTGTGTTTACAGGAAATGAGCTGTGGTAGAGGATGTTTGCTGCTTGGAAAGTATTATTACTGTGCATATGTGCAAGGAAAAGCAGGAAAACATCAGCGTTTGCGGTGCTAGGTGCAGTATAAGGAGTTCTGCTAATGACTGTTCTTTCAAGAGCATCTTGGTGTAGCACTTCCTGTTAGGGATCCTGTATGGATGTGCTAGTGCTGATTTGAAGTTGTAGCAACATTGTATCTCGGCTGTCTGTTATCATGTGTAATGATCTAGAACAAATTCACATTGCTGTAGACTTGGCTATAGACTTGGTAGAAATGGAAAAAAGTGGAGTAAAACCTGGGGAAACTATCTATCTATATATCTATCTCTCTGTCTGTCTGTCTGTCAGGTGTATTTTTAAATATATTTAAAATATAAATAATATATACAAATATTGCTGAAATAGATATTAAAATATATTTGCAACATTTTCCAATAAGTTGAGCTACTTATATCTCCTTATTTTTACTTATTTTTACACATTTTCATTTTATTTTATTTAAAAATATTCTCAAATTCTAAATATAACATTGAAGCAAAATGTACATTAAGCTTGAAAATATATTTTATATATATTCTTGAAGTAATATTTTCTATAAGCCTCACTTTTACCAAATAAATTTGGTGAATATTTTAAATATTTAGAGAAAACAACAACAACATGATGTTGATTTAATAGCTTAATTCATTAAATTCAAATTTTAATTATACTGTATGTCTCATAAGGGTAATTTGTTTGCAATTCAGACTACACTGGTTGCACTCACTGTATACTTTTGGTTCACTAAAAACAACTGGTTCATAAGAGTCATTTATTTATGAATCAGTCTACACTAGTTGCACACTATACTTTTGATTCACTAAAAAGAACTGGTTCATAAGAGTCATTGGTTTATGAATCAGACTACACTGGTTGCACTCTATACTTTTGATTCACTAAAAACAACTGGTTCATAAGAGTCATTTATTTATGAATCAGTCTACACTAGTTGCACACTATACTTTCGATTCACTAAAAACAACTGGTTCATAAGAGTCACTGGTTTATGAATCAGACTACACTGGTTGCACTCTATACTTTTGATTCACTAAAAACAACTGGTTCATAAGAGTCATTTATTTATGAATCAGTCTACACTAGTTGCACACTATACTTTTGATTCACTAAAAACAACTGGTTCATAAGAGTCATTGATTTATGAATCAGTCTACACTAGTTGCACACTATACTTTTGATTCACTAAAAACAACTGGTTCATAAGAGTCATTGGTTTATGAATCAGACTGCACTGGTTGCACTCTATACTTTTGATTCACTAAAAATAACTGGTTCATAAGACTCATTGATTTATGAATCAGTATACACTGGTTGTGCTATATGCCTTTGATGCACTAAAAAGAATTGCTTCATAAGAGTCTTTTGTTTGTGAATCAGTCCACACTGATTGCTCTATATGTTTTTAATTCACTGAAGAGAATCGGTTCATTAGAGCCATTTCAGTCAGTCTACACTGGTCACAGAGTGTACTTTTGCATGCAGCCCATGAGAACAACTCTATAGAAAGCGGTTATTTTGCATTAAACATCCTGTTTATCATATCACATTCAATTCGTACTTTGGTGTAAGACTGGCATACAGTAAAAGATTTTCAGAATCAGTTTAGAAATCAGTGTTTTTTACCCAGCACTAACCATCATTTAAATATGCTATAATGTTGAGCTAGCAGCACTGTTTCTGTGAGTAGTCTTTATGTCCACTGTATGTTAGCAGTCTTCTGCTTTATAGTGCTGGTAGAGTTAGAGACTTGTTTACCAAAATGTGTCAGTGATGTGCTGTTGAGTTCTTTAAGGCTGTTCTAGTCAGGTTCTGTCAGAAATTGTCTCCCATGTGCTAATTATTTCTGTCCTTGAGATGTATTTGAGCAACCCCCTCCTTCAAGCGCTTAGCATGTAATCAAGTCTCTTATCAAGCCTTTCTTGTCGTTCTCTGTTTAGCTCACCGCTATTCTGAGAAACAGGTGATTGAGAGGAAGTTTGAGTGGTGCTAGTTGTTCTTTAGGGACCTACAGAGGGGTCCCTCCGAGCTGGAAGGCCCTTGGCCCTCGCTTTACCGCTGTCTGGCCGTGAATGGCAGTGGCGTCTGAGGAAGCGGCTCTGCTAGCGATGAGGCCATAACAACCTAATTACAAGCAGATTCTTTTTGTGTGTAATTACACCGCTAGCTCAGTTTTCATTGTTGACTAAAGGGGTTGTTTTGGCGTGAAAGAGCGCTTTCTTCTTCTCCCCACCCCTCGTTAGCCTTCTTTTTCTGTTTCTGCCTCTCTCATTCCACACAATTTATTACGCCAGCCAACAGATTCGACGGAAACCTCCCAGTATAGGACAATCTGTCATCTCAACATTATCAGCAAGCCACACCGCCTTCCATATTGTGCTACAAGAGCTTCAGCAAATTGCTATTTTTATGAGACATGATAAAGGAAATGCTACCTTATGTTCACATTTTTTACAGTCTGATGTTGGTGGGCGAAAACGGTTGCAATTTGCCAGCGAAAACATCATGTGTGGCACGAGCGAGCGAGAGAGGGAGATTTAGGTTCAAAGATGTATTTTCTCCGCTATGCATCACAGTCACAGTCATCCTGCATTCATCCAGCATTTTAATTATGAAGTTTGGCAGACTAAACAGCCGAATGGAAAGCGCGAAGACTGTAAGTTTGATCGTATAGAAGGTGACTAAAGGTTGCAGTTAACTGTTTCGGGCTACAGCGCAAGGTCATGGGTGAGTGTGACACGCGAAGGCTGAAAAGCTCCCGGTGAATGTGAAAGCCCAGATAGAAAGAGAGAAAACCAGGTCTTGTTCTGGGTGTAGTCTGCAACTCTCCCTCCTTCTCTCAATCTGTCTCTCCTCCCCAGCGTTGTGCCTGCTTGACAGCCTGGGCAGCACCAAACTGACAGGCCCTCAAACTGCAGCCTAGAAAGCAAGCATTAATTAAGTCATTGCCGGACTGTAATTTCCTTGAGAAGTAAAAAATTCTCACACAAGAAAAGGTTACGGAGACCTTTTCTGTGTCAAAATTACCATGCGTCATGAATATTAATGCCCTTAATGAAGACAACCTTTGCTTCATCAAGAATGTACCAGAGCAGGTGCCATGCTGATAAACTCACTCGTCTGATACTCGCTCTCTTTCTCTCTCTCTCTCTCTTTCTCTTTGCATCTGCTGAAAATAGACAAGCCAAGATTTACTTGTTTAAATCAGCATCTCCCTTCGGGTTTGACTCGCCTCATTTCCCCCCCCCCACATTTTTCTTCTTTCATTCACTTTTGAGAAGCTTGTCCTCTTTGGCGTTCACCTCTTTGAATATTCTGAATGCTTTGAATAAGGGGAAGTTGTTTGTTATAAACCAAGGGTTAGGGGTGTAGCATATTTGTGTTTTTAATGTTATTTAAATAATAATAAACCCTAATGAACAGTTTAAAGTTGAAGTGTCTTATTTCTGTGCCACTGTTGTCACCAAGTGCAAATAATAATAATAATAATAATAGTTTTCAGACAGATTTCCCCATCTTGCATTGTTCCCAAACTCACAGCATTGGTTGAGCTTTTTGGGCTGGTCCAGATTAAAAACAGCATTGGTTGGGCTGGTCCAGATTAAAAAATACATATTTTCCTCTGTGAATATATTTTTAATCTTAGCAATCTTAGCTAGATAAATAGTCTGGCTTAATGAAATATATACTTTCAAATTGGAAATAAATATATATTTATTTATATTTTATTCTTCAAATGGCAAGAAAATACATTTTCAAGCTTCAACTTGCTGAAAATATTTTTTGATTTAAGTTATATTACCGATCTATTTTAATATATTATCAAAATGTTTTGCATATTTTTCTATATTTAAAAAATTCTGTTTAAATTAATGATTTAAATAGAGCAATGTTTTGGTAGTGCCACAGTTTTTACACGTTTTGAGGAATCTATGAATGGTTTTGCATATTTATGGAGCTGGCCTACTGTAGGTGTATTTTACTATTGAACCACACAACGTGTCAGAAAAAGTAGCCAAAAGGCCATCTACTAGAGAAGGAGTAACAGTCCATTAATGGAGGTCCAAATAAACAGATAGAAGGCTTCAAATCTGTCATCTCCTCCTCCCTCCATCTTCTCTACACAATTATAACAAATGAATCTTGGCACAAACAAAGGTAGAGATCTGTTAACAAACTGCGACTTTAGTCCGACTGCGACTTCGGTGGGAGGCGGCTTTTCTTCTCCAGCTCACCGGCGATCCCCGGCCGTGCCTTTCATTTGACTCTCAGTGTGTGTCACATGTTAATTAGATAAACGTACACATGCGACTCGCCCATTATTCCACACGCCGACAACCAGAACAAAGTGGTGACTGGTGGGAGCACCGCTGATGAGAGAGATGAAAAAAAACACAACGCCATTGCAAGGGATGACAACAATTACCAATGGCTTTGAAGTTTTATTTATGAACTTCTCATAGTTCCCTCCTGTGGCTACATGTTAATGTATATGATTCTGTGAATGCTTTTAGGACCTTTCCACCTTTTTTTGAATTCATACTGAATAGTTTGTGTTTTGTCTTTGATTCACTAAAAACAACTGGTTCATAAGAGTCATTGATTTATGAATCAGTCTACACTAGTTGCACACTATACTTTTGATTCACTAAAAACAACTGGTTCATAAGAGTCACTGGTTTATGAATCAGACTACACTGGTTGCACTCTATACTTTTGATTCACTAAAAACAACTGGTTCATAAGAGTCACTGGTTTATGAATCAGACTACACTGGTTGCACTCTATACTTTTGATTCACTAAAAACAACTGGTTCATAAGAGTCATTGGTTTATGAATCAGACTGCACTGGTTGCACTCTATACTTTTGATTCACTAAAAACAACTGGTTCATAAGAGTCATTGGTTTATGAATCAGACTGCACTGGTTGCACTCTATACTTTTGATTCACTAAAAACAACTGGTTCATAAGAGTCATTGATTTATGAATCAGTCTACACTAGTTGCACACTATACTTTTGATTCACTAAAAACAACTGGTTCATAAGAGTCATTTATTTATGAATCAGTCTACACTAGTTGCACACTATACTTTTGATTCACTAAAAACAACTGGTTCATAAGAGTCATTGATTTATGAATCAGTCTACACTAGTTGCACACTATACTTTTGATTCACTAAAAACAACTGGTTCATAAGAGTCACTGGTTTATGAATCAGACTACACTGGTTGCACTCTATACTTTTGATTCACTAAAAACAACTGGTTCATAAGAGTCACTGGTTTATGAATCAGACTACACTGGTTGCACTCTATACTTTTGATTCACTAAAAACAACTGGTTCATAAGAGTCATTGGTTTATGAATCAGACTGCACTGGTTGCACTCTATACTTTTGATTCACTAAAAACAACTGGTTCATAAGAGTCATTGGTTTATGAATCAGACTGCACTGGTTGCACTCTATACTTTTGATTCACTAAAAACAACTGGTTCATAAGAGTCATTGATTTATGAATCAGTCTACACTAGTTGCACACTATACTTTTGATTCACTAAAAACAACTGGTTCATAAGAGTCATTTATTTATGAATCAGTCTACACTAGTTGCACACTATACTTTTGATTCACTAAAAACAACTGGTTCATAAGAGTCATTGATTTATGAATCAGTCTACACTAGTTGCACACTATACTTTTGATTCACTAAAAACAACTGGTTCATAAGAGTCACTGGTTTATGAATCAGACTACACTGGTTGCACTCTATACTTTTGATTCACTAAAAACAACTGGTTCATAAGAGTCACTGGTTTATGAATCAGACTACACTGGTTGCACTCTATACTTTTGATTCACTAAAAACAACTGGTTCATAAGAGTCATTGGTTTATGAATCAGACTGCACTGGTTGCACTCTATACTTTTGATTCACTAAAAACAACTGGTTCATAAGAGTCATTGGTTTATGAATCAGACTGCACTGGTTGCACTCTATACTTTTGATTCACTAAAAACAACTGGTTCATAAGAGTCATTGATTTATGAATCAGTCTACACTAGTTGCACACTATACTTTTGATTCACTAAAAACAACTGGTTCATAAGAGTCATTTATTTATGAATCAGTCTACACTAGTTGCACACTATACTTTTGATTCACTAAAAACAACTGGTTCATAAGAGTCATTGATTTATGAATCAGTCTACACTAGTTGCACACTATACTTTTGATTCACTAAAAACAACTGGTTCATAAGAGTCACTGGTTTATGAATCAGACTACACTGGTTGCACTCTATACTTTTGATTCACTAAAAACAACTGGTTCATAAGAGTCACTGGTTTATGAATCAGACTACACTGGTTGCACTCTATACTTTTGATTCACTAAAAACAACTGGTTCATAAGAGTCATTGGTTTATGAATCAGACTGCACTGGTTGCACTCTATACTTTTGATTCACTAAAAACAACTGGTTCATAAGAGTCATTGGTTTATGAATCAGACTGCACTGGTTGCACTCTATACTTTTGATTCACTAAAAACAACTGGTTCATAAGAGTCATTGATTTATGAATCAGTCTACACTAGTTGCACACTATACTTTTGATTCACTAAAAACAACTGGTTCATAAGAGTCATTTATTTATGAATCAGTCTACACTAGTTGCACACTATACTTTTGATTCACTAAAAACAACTGGTTCATAAGAGTCATTGATTTATGAATCAGTCTACACTAGTTGCACACTATACTTTTGATTCACTAAAAACAACTGGTTCATAAGAGTCACTGGTTTATGAATCAGACTACACTGGTTGCACTCTATACTTTTGATTCACTAAAAACAACTGGTTCATAAGAGTCACTGGTTTATGAATCAGACTACACTGGTTGCACTCTATACTTTTGATTCACTAAAAACAACTGGTTCATAAGAGTCATTGGTTTATGAATCAGACTGCACTGGTTGCACTCTATACTTTTGATTCACTAAAAACAACTGGTTCATAAGAGTCATTGGTTTATGAATCAGACTGCACTGGTTGCACTCTATACTTTTGATTCACTAAAAACAACTGGTTCATAAGAGTCATTGATTTATGAATCAGTCTACACTAGTTGCACACTATACTTTTGATTCACTAAAAACAACTGGTTCATAAGAGTCATTTATTTATGAATCAGTCTACACTAGTTGCACACTATACTTTTGATTCACTAAAAACAACTGGTTCATAAGAGTCATTGATTTATGAATCAGTCTACACTAGTTGCACACTATACTTTTGATTCACTAAAAACAACTGGTTCATAAGAGTCACTGGTTTATGAATCAGACTACACTGGTTGCACTCTATACTTTTGATTCACTAAAAACAACTGGTTCATAAGAGTCACTGGTTTATGAATCAGACTACACTGGTTGCACTCTATACTTTTGATTCACTAAAAACAACTGGTTCATAAGAGTCATTGGTTTATGAATCAGACTGCACTGGTTGCACTCTATACTTTTGATTCACTAAAAACAACTGGTTCATAAGAGTCATTGGTTTATGAATCAGACTGCACTGGTTGCACTCTATACTTTTGATTCACTAAAAACAACTGGTTCATAAGAGTCATTGATTTATGAATCAGTCTACACTAGTTGCACACTATACTTTTGATTCACTAAAAACAACTGGTTCATAAGAGTCATTTATTTATGAATCAGTCTACACTAGTTGCACACTATACTTTTGATTCACTAAAAACAACTGGTTCATAAGAGTCATTGATTTATGAATCAGTCTACACTAGTTGCACACTATACTTTTGATTCACTAAAAACAACTGGTTCATAAGAGTCACTGGTTTATGAATCAGACTACACTGGTTGCACTCTATACTTTTGATTCACTAAAAACAACTGGTTCATAAGAGTCACTGGTTTATGAATCAGACTACACTGGTTGCACTCTATACTTTTGATTCACTAAAAACAACTGGTTCATAAGAGTCATTGGTTTATGAATCAGACTGCACTGGTTGCACTCTATACTTTTGATTCACTAAAAACAACTGGTTCATAAGAGTCATTGGTTTATGAATCAGACTGCACTGGTTGCACTCTATACTTTTGATTCACTAAAAACAACTGGTTCATAAGAGTCATTGATTTATGAATCAGTCTACACTAGTTGCACACTATACTTTTGATTCACTAAAAACAACTGGTTCATAAGAGTCATTTATTTATGAATCAGTCTACACTAGTTGCACACTATACTTTTGATTCACTAAAAACAACTGGTTCATAAGAGTCATTGATTTATGAATCAGTCTACACTAGTTGCACACTATACTTTTGATTCACTAAAAACAACTGGTTCATAAGAGTCACTGGTTTATGAATCAGACTACACTGGTTGCACTCTATACTTTTGATTCACTAAAAACAACTGGTTCATAAGAGTCACTGGTTTATGAATCAGACTACACTGGTTGCACTCTATACTTTTGATTCACTAAAAACAACTGGTTCATAAGAGTCATTGGTTTATGAATCAGACTGCACTGGTTGCACTCTATACTTTTGATTCACTAAAAACAACTGGTTCATAAGAGTCATTGGTTTATGAATCAGACTGCACTGGTTGCACTCTATACTTTTGATTCACTAAAAACAACTGGTTCATAAGAGTCATTGATTTATGAATCAGTCTACACTAGTTGCACACTATACTTTTGATTCACTAAAAACAACTGGTTCATAAGAGTCATTTATTTATGAATCAGTCTACACTAGTTGCACACTATACTTTTGATTCACTAAAAACAACTGGTTCATAAGAGTCATTGATTTATGAATCAGTCTACACTAGTTGCACACTATACTTTTGATTCACTAAAAACAACTGGTTCATAAGAGTCACTGGTTTATGAATCAGACTACACTGGTTGCACTCTATACTTTTGATTCACTAAAAACAACTGGTTCATAAGAGTCACTGGTTTATGAATCAGACTACACTGGTTGCACTCTATACTTTTGATTCACTAAAAACAACTGGTTCATAAGAGTCATTGGTTTATGAATCAGACTGCACTGGTTGCACTCTATACTTTTGATTCACTAAAAACAACTGGTTCATAAGAGTCATTGGTTTATGAATCAGACTGCACTGGTTGCACTCTATACTTTTGATTCACTAAAAACAACTGGTTCATAAGAGTCATTGATTTATGAATCAGTCTACACTAGTTGCACACTATACTTTTGATTCACTAAAAACAACTGGTTCATAAGAGTCATTTATTTATGAATCAGTCTACACTAGTTGCACACTATACTTTTGATTCACTAAAAACAACTGGTTCATAAGAGTCATTGATTTATGAATCAGTCTACACTAGTTGCACACTATACTTTTGATTCACTAAAAACAACTGGTTCATAAGAGTCACTGGTTTATGAATCAGACTACACTGGTTGCACTCTATACTTTTGATTCACTAAAAACAACTGGTTCATAAGAGTCACTGGTTTATGAATCAGACTACACTGGTTGCACTCTATACTTTTGATTCACTAAAAACAACTGGTTCATAAGAGTCATTGGTTTATGAATCAGACTGCACTGGTTGCACTCTATACTTTTGATTCACTAAAAACAACTGGTTCATAAGAGTCATTGGTTTATGAATCAGACTGCACTGGTTGCACTCTATACTTTTGATTCACTAAAAACAACTGGTTCATAAGAGTCATTGATTTATGAATCAGTCTACACTAGTTGCACACTATACTTTTGATTCACTAAAAACAACTGGTTCATAAGAGTCATTTATTTATGAATCAGTCTACACTAGTTGCACACTATACTTTTGATTCACTAAAAACAACTGGTTCATAAGAGTCATTGATTTATGAATCAGTCTACACTAGTTGCACACTATACTTTTGATTCACTAAAAACAACTGGTTCATAAGAGTCACTGGTTTATGAATCAGACTACACTGGTTGCACTCTATACTTTTGATTCACTAAAAACAACTGGTTCATAAGAGTCACTGGTTTATGAATCAGACTACACTGGTTGCACTCTATACTTTTGATTCACTAAAAACAACTGGTTCATAAGAGTCATTGGTTTATGAATCAGACTGCACTGGTTGCACTCTATACTTTTGATTCACTAAAAACAACTGGTTCATAAGAGTCATTGGTTTATGAATCAGACTGCACTGGTTGCACTCTATACTTTTGATTCACTAAAAACAACTGGTTCATAAGAGTCATTGATTTATGAATCAGTCTACACTAGTTGCACACTATACTTTTGATTCACTAAAAACAACTGGTTCATAAGAGTCATTTATTTATGAATCAGTCTACACTAGTTGCACACTATACTTTTGATTCACTAAAAACAACTGGTTCATAAGAGTCATTGATTTATGAATCAGTCTACACTAGTTGCACACTATACTTTTGATTCACTAAAAACAACTGGTTCATAAGAGTCACTGGTTTATGAATCAGACTACACTGGTTGCACTCTATACTTTTGATTCACTAAAAACAACTGGTTCATAAGAGTCACTGGTTTATGAATCAGACTACACTGGTTGCACTCTATACTTTTGATTCACTAAAAACAACTGGTTCATAAGAGTCATTGGTTTATGAATCAGACTGCACTGGTTGCACTCTATACTTTTGATTCACTAAAAACAACTGGTTCATAAGAGTCATTGGTTTATGAATCAGACTGCACTGGTTGCACTCTATACTTTTGATTCACTAAAAACAACTGGTTCATAAGAGTCATTGATTTATGAATCAGTCTACACTAGTTGCACACTATACTTTTGATTCACTAAAAACAACTGGTTCATAAGAGTCATTTATTTATGAATCAGTCTACACTAGTTGCACACTATACTTTTGATTCACTAAAAACAACTGGTTCATAAGAGTCATTGATTTATGAATCAGTCTACACTAGTTGCACACTATACTTTTGATTCACTAAAAACAACTGGTTCATAAGAGTCACTGGTTTATGAATCAGACTACACTGGTTGCACTCTATACTTTTGATTCACTAAAAACAACTGGTTCATAAGAGTCACTGGTTTATGAATCAGACTACACTGGTTGCACTCTATACTTTTGATTCACTAAAAACAACTGGTTCATAAGAGTCATTGGTTTATGAATCAGACTGCACTGGTTGCACTCTATACTTTTGATTCACTAAAAACAACTGGTTCATAAGAGTCATTGGTTTATGAATCAGACTGCACTGGTTGCACTCTATACTTTTGATTCACTAAAAACAACTGGTTCATAAGAGTCATTGATTTATGAATCAGTCTACACTAGTTGCACACTATACTTTTGATTCACTAAAAACAACTGGTTCATAAGAGTCATTTATTTATGAATCAGTCTACACTAGTTGCACACTATACTTTTGATTCACTAAAAACAACTGGTTCATAAGAGTCATTGATTTATGAATCAGTCTACACTAGTTGCACACTATACTTTTGATTCACTAAAAACAACTGGTTCATAAGAGTCACTGGTTTATGAATCAGACTACACTGGTTGCACTCTATACTTTTGATTCACTAAAAACAACTGGTTCATAAGAGTCACTGGTTTATGAATCAGACTACACTGGTTGCACTCTATACTTTTGATTCACTAAAAACAACTGGTTCATAAGAGTCATTGGTTTATGAATCAGACTGCACTGGTTGCACTCTATACTTTTGATTCACTAAAAACAACTGGTTCATAAGAGTCATTGGTTTATGAATCAGACTGCACTGGTTGCACTCTATACTTTTGATTCACTAAAAACAACTGGTTCATAAGAGTCATTGATTTATGAATCAGTCTACACTAGTTGCACACTATACTTTTGATTCACTAAAAACAACTGGTTCATAAGAGTCATTTATTTATGAATCAGTCTACACTAGTTGCACACTATACTTTTGATTCACTAAAAACAACTGGTTCATAAGAGTCATTGATTTATGAATCAGTCTACACTAGTTGCACACTATACTTTTGATTCACTAAAAACAACTGGTTCATAAGAGTCACTGGTTTATGAATCAGACTACACTGGTTGCACTCTATACTTTTGATTCACTAAAAACAACTGGTTCATAAGAGTCACTGGTTTATGAATCAGACTACACTGGTTGCACTCTATACTTTTGATTCACTAAAAACAACTGGTTCATAAGAGTCATTGGTTTATGAATCAGACTGCACTGGTTGCACTCTATACTTTTGATTCACTAAAAACAACTGGTTCATAAGAGTCATTGGTTTATGAATCAGACTGCACTGGTTGCACTCTATACTTTTGATTCACTAAAAACAACTGGTTCATAAGAGTCATTGATTTATGAATCAGTCTACACTAGTTGCACACTATACTTTTGATTCACTAAAAACAACTGGTTCATAAGAGTCATTTATTTATGAATCAGTCTACACTAGTTGCACACTATACTTTTGATTCACTAAAAACAACTGGTTCATAAGAGTCATTGATTTATGAATCAGTCTACACTAGTTGCACACTATACTTTTGATTCACTAAAAACAACTGGTTCATAAGAGTCACTGGTTTATGAATCAGACTACACTGGTTGCACTCTATACTTTTGATTCACTAAAAACAACTGGTTCATAAGAGTCACTGGTTTATGAATCAGACTACACTGGTTGCACTCTATACTTTTGATTCACTAAAAACAACTGGTTCATAAGAGTCATTGGTTTATGAATCAGACTGCACTGGTTGCACTCTATACTTTTGATTCACTAAAAACAACTGGTTCATAAGAGTCATTGGTTTATGAATCAGACTGCACTGGTTGCACTCTATACTTTTGATTCACTAAAAACAACTGGTTCATAAGAGTCATTGATTTATGAATCAGTCTACACTAGTTGCACACTATACTTTTGATTCACTAAAAACAACTGGTTCATAAGAGTCATTTATTTATGAATCAGTCTACACTAGTTGCACACTATACTTTTGATTCACTAAAAACAACTGGTTCATAAGAGTCATTGATTTATGAATCAGTCTACACTAGTTGCACACTATACTTTTGATTCACTAAAAACAACTGGTTCATAAGAGTCACTGGTTTATGAATCAGACTACACTGGTTGCACTCTATACTTTTGATTCACTAAAAACAACTGGTTCATAAGAGTCACTGGTTTATGAATCAGACTACACTGGTTGCACTCTATACTTTTGATTCACTAAAAACAACTGGTTCATAAGAGTCATTGGTTTATGAATCAGACTGCACTGGTTGCACTCTATACTTTTGATTCACTAAAAACAACTGGTTCATAAGAGTCATTGGTTTATGAATCAGACTGCACTGGTTGCACTCTATACTTTTGATTCACTAAAAACAACTGGTTCATAAGAGTCATTGATTTATGAATCAGTCTACACTAGTTGCACACTATACTTTTGATTCACTAAAAACAACTGGTTCATAAGAGTCATTTATTTATGAATCAGTCTACACTAGTTGCACACTATACTTTTGATTCACTAAAAACAACTGGTTCATAAGAGTCATTGATTTATGAATCAGTCTACACTAGTTGCACACTATACTTTTGATTCACTAAAAACAACTGGTTCATAAGAGTCACTGGTTTATGAATCAGACTACACTGGTTGCACTCTATACTTTTGATTCACTAAAAACAACTGGTTCATAAGAGTCACTGGTTTATGAATCAGACTACACTGGTTGCACTCTATACTTTTGATTCACTAAAAACAACTGGTTCATAAGAGTCATTGGTTTATGAATCAGACTGCACTGGTTGCACTCTATACTTTTGATTCACTAAAAACAACTGGTTCATAAGAGTCATTGGTTTATGAATCAGACTGCACTGGTTGCACTCTATACTTTTGATTCACTAAAAACAACTGGTTCATAAGAGTCATTGATTTATGAATCAGTCTACACTAGTTGCACACTATACTTTTGATTCACTAAAAACAACTGGTTCATAAGAGTCATTTATTTATGAATCAGTCTACACTAGTTGCACACTATACTTTTGATTCACTAAAAACAACTGGTTCATAAGAGTCATTGATTTATGAATCAGTCTACACTAGTTGCACACTATACTTTTGATTCACTAAAAACAACTGGTTCATAAGAGTCACTGGTTTATGAATCAGACTACACTGGTTGCACTCTATACTTTTGATTCACTAAAAACAACTGGTTCATAAGAGTCACTGGTTTATGAATCAGACTACACTGGTTGCACTCTATACTTTTGATTCACTAAAAACAACTGGTTCATAAGAGTCATTGGTTTATGAATCAGACTGCACTGGTTGCACTCTATACTTTTGATTCACTAAAAACAACTGGTTCATAAGAGTCATTGGTTTATGAATCAGACTGCACTGGTTGCACTCTATACTTTTGATTCACTAAAAACAACTGGTTCATAAGAGTCATTGATTTATGAATCAGTCTACACTAGTTGCACACTATACTTTTGATTCACTAAAAACAACTGGTTCATAAGAGTCATTTATTTATGAATCAGTCTACACTAGTTGCACACTATACTTTTGATTCACTAAAAACAACTGGTTCATAAGAGTCATTGATTTATGAATCAGTCTACACTAGTTGCACACTATACTTTTGATTCACTAAAAACAACTGGTTCATAAGAGTCACTGGTTTATGAATCAGACTACACTGGTTGCACTCTATACTTTTGATTCACTAAAAACAACTGGTTCATAAGAGTCACTGGTTTATGAATCAGACTACACTGGTTGCACTCTATACTTTTGATTCACTAAAAACAACTGGTTCATAAGAGTCATTGGTTTATGAATCAGACTGCACTGGTTGCACTCTATACTTTTGATTCACTAAAAACAACTGGTTCATAAGAGTCATTGGTTTATGAATCAGACTGCACTGGTTGCACTCTATACTTTTGATTCACTAAAAACAACTGGTTCATAAGAGTCATTGATTTATGAATCAGTCTACACTAGTTGCACACTATACTTTTGATTCACTAAAAACAACTGGTTCATAAGAGTCATTTATTTATGAATCAGTCTACACTAGTTGCACACTATACTTTTGATTCACTAAAAACAACTGGTTCATAAGAGTCATTGATTTATGAATCAGTCTACACTAGTTGCACACTATACTTTTGATTCACTAAAAACAACTGGTTCATAAGAGTCACTGGTTTATGAATCAGACTACACTGGTTGCACTCTATACTTTTGATTCACTAAAAACAACTGGTTCATAAGAGTCACTGGTTTATGAATCAGACTACACTGGTTGCACTCTATACTTTTGATTCACTAAAAACAACTGGTTCATAAGAGTCATTGGTTTATGAATCAGACTGCACTGGTTGCACTCTATACTTTTGATTCACTAAAAACAACTGGTTCATAAGAGTCATTGGTTTATGAATCAGACTGCACTGGTTGCACTCTATACTTTTGATTCACTAAAAACAACTGGTTCATAAGAGTCATTGATTTATGAATCAGTCTACACTAGTTGCACACTATACTTTTGATTCACTAAAAACAACTGGTTCATAAGAGTCATTTATTTATGAATCAGTCTACACTAGTTGCACACTATACTTTTGATTCACTAAAAACAACTGGTTCATAAGAGTCATTGATTTATGAATCAGTCTACACTAGTTGCACACTATACTTTTGATTCACTAAAAACAACTGGTTCATAAGAGTCACTGGTTTATGAATCAGACTACACTGGTTGCACTCTATACTTTTGATTCACTAAAAACAACTGGTTCATAAGAGTCACTGGTTTATGAATCAGACTACACTGGTTGCACTCTATACTTTTGATTCACTAAAAACAACTGGTTCATAAGAGTCATTGGTTTATGAATCAGACTGCACTGGTTGCACTCTATACTTTTGATTCACTAAAAACAACTGGTTCATAAGAGTCATTGGTTTATGAATCAGACTGCACTGGTTGCACTCTATACTTTTGATTCACTAAAAACAACTGGTTCATAAGAGTCATTGATTTATGAATCAGTCTACACTAGTTGCACACTATACTTTTGATTCACTAAAAACAACTGGTTCATAAGAGTCATTTATTTATGAATCAGTCTACACTAGTTGCACACTATACTTTTGATTCACTAAAAACAACTGGTTCATAAGAGTCATTGATTTATGAATCAGTCTACACTAGTTGCACACTATACTTTTGATTCACTAAAAACAACTGGTTCATAAGAGTCACTGGTTTATGAATCAGACTACACTGGTTGCACTCTATACTTTTGATTCACTAAAAACAACTGGTTCATAAGAGTCACTGGTTTATGAATCAGACTACACTGGTTGCACTCTATACTTTTGATTCACTAAAAACAACTGGTTCATAAGAGTCATTGGTTTATGAATCAGACTGCACTGGTTGCACTCTATACTTTTGATTCACTAAAAACAACTGGTTCATAAGAGTCATTGGTTTATGAATCAGACTGCACTGGTTGCACTCTATACTTTTGATTCACTAAAAACAACTGGTTCATAAGAGTCATTGATTTATGAATCAGTCTACACTAGTTGCACACTATACTTTTGATTCACTAAAAACAACTGGTTCATAAGAGTCATTTATTTATGAATCAGTCTACACTAGTTGCACACTATACTTTTGATTCACTAAAAACAACTGGTTCATAAGAGTCATTGATTTATGAATCAGTCTACACTAGTTGCACACTATACTTTTGATTCACTAAAAACAACTGGTTCATAAGAGTCACTGGTTTATGAATCAGACTACACTGGTTGCACTCTATACTTTTGATTCACTAAAAACAACTGGTTCATAAGAGTCACTGGTTTATGAATCAGACTACACTGGTTGCACTCTATACTTTTGATTCACTAAAAACAACTGGTTCATAAGAGTCATTGGTTTATGAATCAGACTGCACTGGTTGCACTCTATACTTTTGATTCACTAAAAACAACTGGTTCATAAGAGTCATTGGTTTATGAATCAGACTGCACTGGTTGCACTCTATACTTTTGATTCACTAAAAACAACTGGTTCATAAGAGTCATTGATTTATGAATCAGTCTACACTAGTTGCACACTATACTTTTGATTCACTAAAAACAACTGGTTCATAAGAGTCATTTATTTATGAATCAGTCTACACTAGTTGCACACTATACTTTTGATTCACTAAAAACAACTGGTTCATAAGAGTCATTGATTTATGAATCAGTCTACACTAGTTGCACACTATACTTTTGATTCACTAAAAACAACTGGTTCATAAGAGTCACTGGTTTATGAATCAGACTACACTGGTTGCACTCTATACTTTTGATTCACTAAAAACAACTGGTTCATAAGAGTCACTGGTTTATGAATCAGACTACACTGGTTGCACTCTATACTTTTGATTCACTAAAAACAACTGGTTCATAAGAGTCATTGGTTTATGAATCAGACTGCACTGGTTGCACTCTATACTTTTGATTCACTAAAAACAACTGGTTCATAAGAGTCATTGGTTTATGAATCAGACTGCACTGGTTGCACTCTATACTTTTGATTCACTAAAAACAACTGGTTCATAAGAGTCATTGATTTATGAATCAGTCTACACTAGTTGCACACTATACTTTTGATTCACTAAAAACAACTGGTTCATAAGAGTCATTTATTTATGAATCAGTCTACACTAGTTGCACACTATACTTTTGATTCACTAAAAACAACTGGTTCATAAGAGTCATTGATTTATGAATCAGTCTACACTAGTTGCACACTATACTTTTGATTCACTAAAAACAACTGGTTCATAAGAGTCACTGGTTTATGAATCAGACTACACTGGTTGCACTCTATACTTTTGATTCACTAAAAACAACTGGTTCATAAGAGTCACTGGTTTATGAATCAGACTACACTGGTTGCACTCTATACTTTTGATTCACTAAAAACAACTGGTTCATAAGAGTCATTGGTTTATGAATCAGACTGCACTGGTTGCACTCTATACTTTTGATTCACTAAAAACAACTGGTTCATAAGAGTCATTGGTTTATGAATCAGACTGCACTGGTTGCACTCTATACTTTTGATTCACTAAAAACAACTGGTTCATAAGAGTCATTGATTTATGAATCAGTCTACACTAGTTGCACACTATACTTTTGATTCACTAAAAACAACTGGTTCATAAGAGTCATTTATTTATGAATCAGTCTACACTAGTTGCACACTATACTTTTGATTCACTAAAAACAACTGGTTCATAAGAGTCATTGATTTATGAATCAGTCTACACTAGTTGCACACTATACTTTTGATTCACTAAAAACAACTGGTTCATAAGAGTCACTGGTTTATGAATCAGACTACACTGGTTGCACTCTATACTTTTGATTCACTAAAAACAACTGGTTCATAAGAGTCACTGGTTTATGAATCAGACTACACTGGTTGCACTCTATACTTTTGATTCACTAAAAACAACTGGTTCATAAGAGTCATTGGTTTATGAATCAGACTGCACTGGTTGCACTCTATACTTTTGATTCACTAAAAACAACTGGTTCATAAGAGTCATTGGTTTATGAATCAGACTGCACTGGTTGCACTCTATACTTTTGATTCACTAAAAACAACTGGTTCATAAGAGTCATTGATTTATGAATCAGTCTACACTAGTTGCACACTATACTTTTGATTCACTAAAAACAACTGGTTCATAAGAGTCATTTATTTATGAATCAGTCTACACTAGTTGCACACTATACTTTTGATTCACTAAAAACAACTGGTTCATAAGAGTCATTGATTTATGAATCAGTCTACACTAGTTGCACACTATACTTTTGATTCACTAAAAACAACTGGTTCATAAGAGTCACTGGTTTATGAATCAGACTACACTGGTTGCACTCTATACTTTTGATTCACTAAAAACAACTGGTTCATAAGAGTCACTGGTTTATGAATCAGACTACACTGGTTGCACTCTATACTTTTGATTCACTAAAAACAACTGGTTCATAAGAGTCATTGGTTTATGAATCAGACTGCACTGGTTGCACTCTATACTTTTGATTCACTAAAAACAACTGGTTCATAAGAGTCATTGGTTTATGAATCAGACTGCACTGGTTGCACTCTATACTTTTGATTCACTAAAAACAACTGGTTCATAAGAGTCATTGATTTATGAATCAGTCTACACTAGTTGCACACTATACTTTTGATTCACTAAAAACAACTGGTTCATAAGAGTCATTTATTTATGAATCAGTCTACACTAGTTGCACACTATACTTTTGATTCACTAAAAACAACTGGTTCATAAGAGTCATTTATTTATGAATCAGTCTACACTAGTTGCACACTATACTTTTGATTCACTAAAAACAACTGGTTCATAAGAGTCACTGGTTTATGAATCAGACTACACTGGTTGCACTCTATACTTTTGATTCACTAAAAACAACTGGTTCATAAGAGTCACTGGTTTATGAATCAGACTACACTGGTTGCACTCTATACTTTTGATTCACTAAAAACAACTGGTTCATAAGAGTCATTGGTTTATGAATCAGACTGCACTGGTTGCACTCTATACTTTTGATTCACTAAAAACAACTGGTTCATAAGAGTCATTGGTTTATGAATCAGACTGCACTGGTTGCACTCTATACTTTTGATTCACTAAAAACAACTGGTTCATAAGAGTCATTGATTTATGAATCAGTCTACACTAGTTGCACACTATACTTTTGATTCACTAAAAACAACTGGTTCATAAGAGTCATTGATTTATGAATCAGTCTACACTAGTTGCACACTATACTTTTGATTCACTAAAAACAACTGGTTCATAAGAGTCATTTATTTATGAATCAGTCTACACTAGTTGCACACTATACTTTTGATTCACTAAAAACAACTGGTTCATAAGAGTCATTTATTTATGAATCAGTCTACACTAGTTGCACACTATACTTTTGATTCACTAAAAACAACTGGTTCATAAGAGTCATTTATTTATGAATCAGTCTACACTAGTTGCACACTATACTTTCGATTCACTAAAAACAACTGGTTCATAAGAGTCATTTATTTATGAATCAGTCTACACTAGTTGCACACTATACTTTCGATTCACTAAAAACAACTGGTTCATAAGAGTCATTTATTTATGAATCAGTCTACACTAGTTGCACACTATACTTTTGATTCACTAAAAACAACTGGTTCATAAGAGTCATTGATTTATGAATCAGTCTACACTAGTTGCACACTATACTTTTGATTCACTAAAAACAACTGGTTCATAAGAGTCATTGGTTTATGAATCAGACTGCACTGGTTGCACTCTATACTTTTGATTCACTAAAAATAACTGGTTCATAAGACTCATTGATTTATGAATCAGTATACACTGGTTGTGCTATATGCCTTTGATGCACTAAAAAGAATTGCTTCATAAGAGTCTTTTGTTTGTGAATCAGTCCACACTGATTGCTCTATATGTTTTTAATTCACTGAAGAGAATTAGAGCCATTTCAGTCAGTCTACACTGGTCACAGAGTGTACTTTTGCATGCAGCCCATGAGAACAACTCTATAGAAAGCGGTTATTTTGCATTAAACATCCTGTTTATCATATCACATTCAATTCGTACTTTGGTGTAAGACTGGCATACAGTAAAAGATTTTCAGAATCAGTTTAGAAATCAGTGTTTTTTACCCAGCACTAACCATCATTTAAATATGCTATAATGTTGAGCTAGCAGCACTGTTTCTGTGAGTAGTCTTTATGTCCACTGTATGTTAGCAGTCTTCTGCTTTATAGTGCTGGTAGAGTTAGAGACTTGTTTACCAAAATGTGTCAGTGATGTGCTGTTGAGTTCTTTAAGGCTGTTCTAGTCAGGTTCTGTCAGAAATTGTCTCCCATGTGCTAATTATTTCTGTCCTTGAGATGTATTTGAGCAACCCCCTCCTTCAAGCGCTTAGCATGTAATCAAGTCTCTTATCAAGCCTTTCTTGTCGTTCTCTGTTTAGCTCACCGCTATTCTGAGAAACAGGTGATTGAGAGGAAGTTTGAGTGGTGCTAGTTGTTCTTTAGGGACCTACAGAGGGGTCCCTCCGAGCTGGAAGGCCCTTGGCCCTCGCTTTACCGCTGTCTGGCCGTGAATGGCAGTGGCGTCTGAGGAAGCGGCTCTGCTAGCGATGAGGCCATAACAACCTAATTACAAGCAGATTCTTTTTGTGTGTAATTACACCGCTAGCTCAGTTTTCATTGTTGACTAAAGGGGTTGTTTTGGCGTGAAAGAGCGCTTTCTTCTTCTCCCCACCCCTCGTTAGCCTTCTTTTTCTGTTTCTGCCTCTCTCATTCCACACAATTTATTACGCCAGCCAACAGATTCGACGGAAACCTCCCAGTATAGGACAATCTGTCATCTCAACATTATCAGCAAGCCACACCGCCTTCCATATTGTGCTACAAGAGCTTCAGCAAATTGCTATTTTTATGAGACATGATAAAGGAAATGCTACCTTATGTTCACATTTTTTACAGTCTGATGTTGGTGGGCGAAAACGGTTGCAATTTGCCAGCGAAAACATCATGTGTGGCACGAGCGAGCGAGAGAGGGAGATTTAGGTTCAAAGATGTATTTTCTCCGCTATGCATCACAGTCACAGTCATCCTGCATTCATCCAGCATTTTAATTATGAAGTTTGGCAGACTAAACAGCCGAATGGAAAGCGCGAAGACTGTAAGTTTGATCGTATAGAAGGTGACTAAAGGTTGCAGTTAACTGTTTCGGGCTACAGCGCAAGGTCATGGGTGAGTGTGACACGCGAAGGCTGAAAAGCTCCCGGTGAATGTGAAAGCCCAGATAGAAAGAGAGAAAACCAGGTCTTGTTCTGGGTGTAGTCTGCAACTCTCCCTCCTTCTCTCAATCTGTCTCTCCTCCCCAGCGTTGTGCCTGCTTGACAGCCTGGGCAGCACCAAACTGACAGGCCCTCAAACTGCAGCCTAGAAAGCAAGCATTAATTAAGTCATTGCCGGACTGTAATTTCCTTGAGAAGTAAAAAATTCTCACACAAGAAAAGGTTACGGAGACCTTTTCTGTGTCAAAATTACCATGCGTCATGAATATTAATGCCCTTAATGAAGACAACCTTTGCTTCATCAAGAATGTACCAGAGCAGGTGCCATGCTGATAAACTCACTCGTCTGATACTCGCTCTCTTTCTCTCTCTCTCTCTCTTTCTCTTTGCATCTGCTGAAAATAGACAAGCCAAGATTTACTTGTTTAAATCAGCATCTCCCTTCGGGTTTGACTCGCCTCATTTCCCCCCCCCCACATTTTTCTTCTTTCATTCACTTTTGAGAAGCTTGTCCTCTTTGGCGTTCACCTCTTTGAATATGCTGACTTTTAAAGGGGAAGTTGTTTGTTACAAACCAAGGGTTAGGGGTGTAGGATATTTGTGTTTTTAATGTCAAGCAAATAATTAATAAACCCTCAGTGTCGACCATTGGAATGAACAGTGCTGTTCAATTAAAGTTGAAGTGTCTTATTTCTGTGCCACTGTTGTCACCAAGTGCAAATAATAATAATAAAAATGACTGTTTTCAGACAGATTTCCCCATCTTGCATTGTTCCCAAACTCACAGCATTGGTTGAGCTTTTTGGGCTGGTCCAGATTAAAAAATACATATTTTCCTCTGTGAATATATTTTTAATCTTAGCTAAATATATATGATAAATAGTCTGGCTTAATGAAATATATACTTTCAAATTGGAAATAAATATATATTTATTTATATTTTATTCTTCAAATGGCAAGAAAATACATTTTCAAGCTTCAACTTGCTGAAAATATTTTTTGATTTAAGTTATATTACCGATCTATTTTAATATATTATCAAAATGTTTTGCATATTTTTCTATATTTAAAAAATTCTGTTTAAATTAATGATTTAAATAGAGCAATGTTTTGGTAGTGCCACAGTTTTTACACGTTTTGAGGAATCTATGAATGGTTTTGCATATTTATGGAGCTGGCCTACTGTAGGTGTATTTTACTATTGAACCACACAACGTGTCAGAAAAAGTAGCCAAAAGGCCATCTACTAGAGAAGGAGTAACAGTCCATTAATGGAGGTCCAAATAAACAGATAGAAGGCTTCAAATCTGTCATCTCCTCCTCCCTCCATCTTCTCTACACAATTATAACAAATGAATCTTGGCACAAACAAAGGTAGAGATCTGTTAACAAACTGCGACTTTAGTCCGACTGCGACTTCGGTGGGAGGCGGCTTTTCTTCTCCAGCTCACCGGCGATCCCCGGCCGTGCCTTTCATTTGACTCTCAGTGTGTGTCACATGTTAATTAGATAAACGTACACATGCGACTCGCCCATTATTCCACACGCCGACAACCAGAACAAAGTGGTGACTGGTGGGAGCACCGCTGATGAGAGAGATGAAAAAAAACACAACGCCATTGCAAGGGATGACAACAATTACCAATGGCTTTGAAGTTTTATTTATGAACTTCTCATAGTTCCCTCCTGTGGCTACATGTTAATGTATGATTCTGTGAATGCTTTTAGGACCTTTCCACCTTTTTTTGAATTCAAACTGAATAGCTTGTGTTTTGTCTTTACTTGTTCTGTTTTCATATTTGCCTGAATGTAAATTAGGGCAGTTTTTGAGGTGCTGTCAGTATGTGTGGGGTCATTTTTCTTTGCTTTGTCTTTCTGCTTAGAGACTATAGACCTTGGTCAACCCAGACATCATATTTAATATGAGGAATGAAGAAGCTATAGAAATTGAGTCCGTTCAAAACGTTATACAATATGTTAATTTTCACAACTCATGATTTCTGAACTTTCTTTTGCTCTTCCGTTACTTGATCTTTTATTTTGGTGCATCAATCTGTTAAATTACTTAGTATATGAAACCATGATCCGCACTCACAAAAACACATTCGTAGACACACTGAAGAAGGCCTTGAGCTGTTTTTGCGAATGTGGATCATGGTTTCATAAACTTTTTTTTTCCCGAAATGTATATATTGACATATTTTCAGTGTTTTGAGGAAGTCAAGACGTATACAAGAATATGTCTAAACAATATGTCTCCTCTGAGCAAGTAAATGGCTTCAGTGATGTTAGTGAATTTCTGAATAATTCATTCAACCAGTTCATTCAGGAATGAATCAAGTGATTATGTATGAGTGAGTCATTGAATCACTCACTATAGCCATTGTAATTCTTCAAAAAAATAAGTGCCTCTATTTATGAGGGAGTTATTTGAGTTGTTATCTGAACAGATCAAATACACTGATTCATTCAGGAACAAAACAAGGGACTTTTTATGAGTGAGTCAATTAAATCATTCACTCAACTAATTCATTCAAAAAACCTGATTCATTCAGGAACAAAACAAGGGACTTTTTATGAGTGAGTCAATTAAATCATTCACTCAACTAATTCATTCAAAAAACCTGATTCATTCAGGAACAAAACAAGGGACTTTTTATGAGTGAGTCAATGAGTCAATGAATCCTTTATTGAAGCTCAAATACACTGATTCATTCAGGAACAAAACAAGGGACTTTTTATGAGTGAGTCAATTAAATCATTCACTCAACTAATTCATTCAAAAAACCTGATTCATTCAGGAACAAAACAAGGGACTTTTTATGAGTGAGTCATTTAAATCATTCACTCAGCTATTTCATTCAAAATCACTGATTCATTCAGGACCAAAATACATGATTTTTTATGAGCAAGTCATTTGAGTCATTCACACTCTTTATATTTCTATATATTTCTATATATATATCATTCCTATCTAATGTTTTGGCTTTAGCCCTAGTTGCTTGTTGAATCAGATTAGAGAAAAGGCAAGTAACCACTATATAATTTGTATTGGCAGTATATTGTCATAATTGAAATCACAAGCAGCACGTTCAGCAGACTTCTCCTGGAAGAGACGTTGCCCACGAGAGGAGAGATGAGCTTTGATTGAGCTCCGTCCCTCAGACCGGTGTAAAAGGCCTCAGTTCTGTTTACTGTTCTGGCCTGCTGAGCACACGAGTGAGGCCCCTCACCTCAGCTTCAAGCTCTGAGGGGGGAAAAAAAGTGACATTTGAGGGGCACTTTACAAAACTCGCTCTGCGAAAGATCTTCTGTATCACCTAAAGAGCCTTTGTCAGTCATTGGAAAGCTGTCACCTGGCAGGGAGATACAGCCAGGCGACCGGATGACAGGTTGGAATTAATGAGAAGAGTATGACAGCAGCCGAAGCAGAGATGGGGGGTAAAAGAGAGAGAGAGACATAGAAAGGGGTAGAATGGAAAAGAATGGCATGGAGGCTTTGTTTCTTATAAAGAAATGTACTGAAGGGTTGTGGACTTGCAGAAACGAGGGATGAGAAAGAGGGCAAGAAGAGAAGAGAGTGTTTGCGGTGGATATTGTTAATGGGTGACAATGTTTCTGGTACAATATCAGTGTGTTGTATTCCTCCTCTTGGGAACTCAAAGTCACATTTTCCAAGTTCCTACATTTTCATATTTGTATGATTTTGAAGCCAAATTAACAGTTCATCTAGAAATGGAAACTTTGTCATTATTTATTCACCCTCATTTCAAAATACATATGACTGACTTTCCTAGCACAAAATTAATTTTTAAAGAATATCCTGAACACTTTTTCCTTACAGTGAAAGTGAATGAAGACAATGACAAGATCATAAAAGTGATTTACTTCGTGCCATACTTCAAATCTTCTGAAGGCATATGATAACTTCTTTTCAACTTCAATTGCAACTAATCTCTCCAGAAAATGTAACTCGATTTCATATGATTTTTTGAAAAAAAAAAAAAAAAGTGGTACAGATAATTAGTGTTGGGAAGGTTACTTTGGAAATGTAATAGAAATGTTCAATTAGTAATGTAGTAATGTAACTGATTAAATTTGATTACTTTTTGATTACTTTTCTAAATTTATAGCAAATGATTTCAACTGTTAATCATTTTCAAACATGTTAACCTTACCGTAGTACTCAACACTGATTATTGTCAGACATTCACAATCCTTCATCACTTGAATTAAGGTTATATTAATTTAATATTAAAGCACAGCCACCACAAAATTAGACTTTAAAACCTCTTTTTACTTTAAGATAGTTCTGAGGTTAAATACAGATTTAAAATCATAACAAGAAATATAGCTATGAAACTGTTTTGAGTGGTAGTATATGAAACTGTTTTTTAAAAATAAAATCTTTGCATAGCTATGACAGGAAACACCGGCATCTACAGTAACAATGCCAAAATAACAGTTAATGTTAAAAAATAAAGTATATACATAAACCCAAATAGAAATTAAAACAGTTATTAAATAAGCATGTGTCCTATTCTGTGTCCTAAACTCCTGAAAGTTATTAGAAAATTTGTGTCTCATATTTTAGAGCAGTCAATGCAATTTGGGATAGAAATAAATTAAATCTGTATCTGAGTGTTTGTGTGTCTGAAAATAAAATAAATATATACAGTATTAAGATGTAACTCTCTCTGTAATAGTTAACATTTTCATAAGTAATTTAATTACACTTTTTTTTCTCAGTAACTGTAATGGATAACAGTTACATTTATTTTGTAATAAAAATTATGTAACACCATTGCATGTAACTAGTTACTCCCCAACACTGTTTATATAATATTAGTGCTGTCAAACGATTAATCGCATCCAAAATAAAAGTTTTTTGTTCATGTAATATATGTATGTGTACTGTGTATATTTACTATGTATATATAAATACACATACATGCAGTATATATATTGAAAATATTTACATGTATATACATTTATATATTTATATTCTTATATTTTATATAAATATATTTAAACAGTATATATTTTGGAAATATTTACATGCATACACATTTATATATTTATATTCTTATATTTTATATTATATATAAATATATTTAATATATAAACATAACATATTTCTTAAATATATACATCATGTGTTTGTATTTATATATACATAATAAATATACACGGTATGCACACATATATTATGTAAACAAAAACTTTTATTGTGGATGTGATTAATCGCGATTAATCGTTTGACATCACTATAGGGCTGGGCGATTTTCCCGATTTTCCAGATTAATTCGAATTGAATGTTTTGCCAAAATTTTATTTTTTAGAAATCAAGGAATCGATCCATGATTAACCGCTCACGTGTGACGCGCTCTGTGAAGGACCATAAATATAGCGCTAAGCGCCATTCACACAGAATGCGCAGAATGCTTTTGTGTTGACAAAGATGTGACTCGGGCAGTGGAATAGGTAAAACATGCAAGAAGATGGGAGTGAATTTCTTTTACCTTGAGCGCAGTGTTTTTAGAATGGCGTTTCATGCATGAGACACATCCATGTTTACACAGAAAAAACAATGGAAAAGCAGCGCAATCGAATAAAAAAACTGTAAAGAACTACTACTGTATATCTGATATTTCATGTTCGCATCATGGTGACAGGCTGAAAGCTGCTGTTGAATTTGAATTACCTTGACTTTTGAGATTTTTTAAAAACATTTTCCTCGTATTATTTCTGAACAAATAATATGTATAAGACAAGTTTGTACAATATGTAGTTGTAGTTTATGCATCTTTTCTGCAAAGATATTTAACAAGTTATTTGTTTAACATTTACATGTTGACAACTTCATGTGTGCTGCACTTGGAATATAATTTTCTTTAACTAGAGGGTTAATAAAGAAAAAGTAACTTGAATCATGTTGTAGTTACATTTTCAAGTTGACTAGTTAAAAATCGTTAAAAACATTTTTTTTTAGAAAAAATGTATGCACCCCTAAACATAACATATACTGGGGCATCGACATATTGTACGACAACGTACAAATGAGATCATAGGAATTTTGTTCAAATTAGCCAATTAACCAATTCATCAAAATGTAAAATAGTTATAAAGTGCCATGAGATTGTGTTGCAAATTTCAGTCATTATTCACTTCACATTAATAATTTAAGGAACCCTTTTCCACTATAATAATCCTTTTGCACTAGAAAGGTTCCATAAATGTTAACTTTTTGGAGTGTATTTCCCCATGGCACATTCATTAGTTTATGAAAGAAGTGGCAATATCCCATTCATGAGTGAATCAGTCATGTCTTTTTGAAGATTCAATGATTCATTATGTAATTATTCACAAAGTGCTGTGATCTGGTTCTTGAGTTTGAGTCAATGATTCAATGATCTAGCCACAGTGGTTAACAGCTCACTGGAGTGGAAGACTATCAGTGACTAAACCACTTTTATTTCAGTCTGTTTGTTGCACAAAAGTGTCAATTGGCTTCAGGGGACCTGGAATATAGTATATAAATGCAATAGACTTTTACGTTATTTTTATGTTGCTTTTGTGTCCTTTCAGAAACTTTAAAGCTCCAGTCCCCATTTATTGTAACTGCAAAGAGCAAACAGTAAGTTGATTAAAATTCCTTCTGTTGTATTTCACAGAGGAAAAAAGTCAAATGGGTTAACATGAGGGTGAGTAAATGGTGACAGAATTTTCATTTTTTATAAAAATCCTTAAATAATCCATTTTACTGAGGTCTAAGGTGGTAATAATCTGAATTCTGCATTAGCTGCACTGTCGTGCCATTCACACCGTGCAACATGTCAGTCTAAAAAGTGGCCTAAGCTCTTTTCAAAGCCTGATAGTCTTTAAATCTAATCAATCTCAAATCGTGTTTCAGCATCCACATAAATGCTTCAAACAGGTTCTCTGTTTAAAAAGCAATCAGTGCATCAAGCAGGAACTGTGCGGCCCGCGTATCGGCATGTGTGAGTGTGCATTCGCAAGCGTGTTTGTGTTGGTGTAACAATTTGTGTAATGCGGATGGGAACACACCTCTCCAAAACAGTAAATGAGTTCTGTCAATGTTTGCGCATCTCAATTAATCAGGGGGAACAATGGCCAGTGGGGCTGGGGGCTGTCAGGGACGGTTTGTTGGCGACCCGTCAAAAAGAGACACTGCAGGCTCTCAGATTCCCGAAGTCTTTATTTGAACACATGTCTAAAATGAAGTGGTGGCTACTTAAAGTCAACATGAAATTAAAATTTGAGTCTAATTACTTTTTTTACTACACATGTGAACAAATGTGTTGTTCTTGTCACAGTGCATCACGTTATAATAAATAAATAAATAAAATTCTTGCTCCATCTCTGAAACTACTTTTCTATTCAGATGACATAACCTGTAGAGGACCAGGAGTGCCATTTAAAGGGGTCATCGGATGCCCATTTTCCACAAGTTGATATGATTCTTCGGGGTCTTAATGAAAAGTCTGTAACATACTTTGGTTACAATTTCTCAATGGTAGTGTAAAAAACACCCTTTTCACCCTGTCAAAATCAGCTCTGTTTTCAGCTAGCTGTTTTTTAGTCCATGTTGCTTTAAATGCTAATGAGCTCTGCTGACCCCGCCCCTCTCTTCCGTGGGGTGACGAGCAGACTGTAAACTTCAGCCGCGAAACTGGCTAACTAGCACATATTAGGAAAGGCGATTTGCAAAGATTAATAAAAAACCCTAATACTCACTTCTGTAGATGAAGCTGGATCATGAATGATTCGCGCGAACATAGATGCATTTAGGCAGATCGGGGATCGGCGCATTCCCTTCAAAAGCGAAAGTAACGTTAATCCTCTGCGTCTTCAGCGGCTCAGACTCAGGA